>NC_056730.1:381290989-381433489 GCF_019279795.1 Protopterus annectens
GCAATTGTGGGGGCAGTTCAGGTACATTTTTAAAAGGCCCATTCTGCATGTGACATCTCCTGGTATGATGATAGGGCCTTTTGTCAGTGGGAGGTGGGTATGTATATATGGGCCTGTCTGACAGGATGTCGGCATTGTCAGTCAGGTACAGTTGGCCCTGACTCAGGACATATAGGAGTGTACATTGCTATTTATGAAATAGCTGAAGGAGGTGTCATGGTTCAGTCTGGACTCCTTTGCAGATAATCTTTCCAGAACACTGACAAACCTGAGCACTAAACCCCCGTTATACTCTTTTACACACTTAACACCCTACTGATCCTTTGTGATCAGTCAACAGAGTAGGTCATCATAATTATCCTGGCATGTCCAAAGGTCGGTTTCATGTGCACTCTCCAGTCCAGCTGGTGAATATTGGAATTTTGACGCAATGTTACAACTGCCTTATGTACACAGACAACCCTCTCCTCCTCCCAACAAACTCAGACATATGTGAGAGATGCAACTATATAGACATACAGAAGGCTGTGCTCTCTCGACCCATGACTGTCACAGTCTATCAGGTGGTGAAGGTAACCACACACACCACAAAGCCAGTCTCGCATAGACCTATAGCGACAGCAATCAAACTAAATTGCCACACAAAAACATACTCGGAGGCTCTAAATAAACTCTTCCTAAGCAGCAGAGACCTCCAAAGCAGACACACAAACAACTGCTACCCCACAACAATACCCACATATCACATAGTTCACAAAGTCAGTGTGCCACACAGTCACTTCCCTTAGGGATAAACACACCTAATACACTTGTAATAGGTGACACATTGTCAGACACACTGACGTCCCACTCACCAGGCTGAACAAGGAGATGGTCACTTTGAGCTGTCTGTCGGGTGTCAGGATCCGCCACTCTAAGTACAGAAATGGCTCCATCATTGTCCATGCTGGTGCGAATAACGTCAGACGTTCCTCCCTGGACTACATGACAAGAGACATAGAGGAGCTCTCCGATCATGTAGCCCAGGCCAGTATGATCCTGACCTTGTGTAGAATCTTACCCTCACCAAGAATGATGCGACAGTATACAGACAAACTGATCACTTAACAGTTGGCTAACATATTGGTGTCATTCAAAAGGGATCCTGCGTCTGTCAGCCTGGGATGACATGCTCGACATGCCACGTAGCTTCGCTATGGACAGCTTGCACTTGTCACCCCTGGACTTTCAAATACTGGCTAAGGCTCTTGCCACCCCCATACTGCCTTTTTTAAGCGAGGCTCAAAAGACAAACCCACCTCCATAGACATTACAAGGTAAAAAACTAAGGGTAATGCTGCTCAACACCAGATGTCTTACCCTCAAAATGCATCCACTCAGGACTCTCCTCAGTATGGAGGATGTTGATACCTGTGCAGTAACAGACACCTAGTTCAGGCTCCCGAAAGCACACCAGCACTACCAGGTTATACTTCATACCATGCTTTTTGGCCACAAGACTCGGACCGGACAACAAAAATAGGGGGAGTATCCATATACATCACAGATGCACACTCCTCCAGGTTAGTAGCACTGCACGAAGCATCGGAGACCATACATGTGCAACTAACAGTGGGAAAAACTGCCTTTCAGTTTGTAGCCTGCTACAGACCACCCTCCCAAACTCAGGAACCCCACTCGGCTTTCCTGGAAACACTGGAGAATATGAAGGTCTCCCCAACCACCATTATATTGGGTGACTTCAAATACCCAAACATTGACTGGGAATACTACTCAAGCCCAAACACCTTCACCCAAACAGTTGCTACTATTTCTAAACTCAAATGCTATGGCACAACTGGTCACCACACCCACAAGAGGGGAGAACATATTGGACCTGATCACTACCAACATGGGGACTTTATGTTCCACACCAGAGGTATACCCCTCATTGGTAAGGTCAGACCATACATTTATCTCACTGGATATCCATATCCCATCCCCACCCCCATCCTAGGTAATCTTGGTGAAGAACTTCTCAAAAGCAAACGTCACACTTCTCCAAACCAAGGTGGTATCCTTCAAAGACCCTGGGACAGTGGTAAATAAGACTCAGACCGCTGAATCCTTTACAAATGCATTCTATGGACACCTACTGGAATGCATGGATCGTGCTATCCCAAATAACAACAAGACTCACTCCTCCAAAGGCGGGGGACCTGTCTGGTGGACCCCAGCTATTAATAAGCTATACAACGAAAGGAGGAGGCTACTACACGATAGAGCACAATCCCAAAAAGGGAAGGCATCTCTGATCAGTACTAGCAAAAAGCTACGATCACTCATGAATTCATCTAAGGCCCGCTTCTAACGGAAAATTGCACCAGACACCAAGGACAATCACAAGGCCTTCTTTAGTTATGTCAGGAACCTGGGTGGAAACTCACAGATATGCTGTGAGTTACTGATACTGACTAAACATACCCTGAACCCACAGACATTGCCAATATCCCGGCAAACAGGTTCAGTGCAAATGTCTCCCCCCATCCCCCCTAAAGAGCAACTGTCCATCCCAACAGAGAGTGTAGCCTCCCTGACATCACAAATGAACAGGTGAGTGCTGCCCTCTCCAAAGCAGACAACACAGCATCAATGGGACCAGATGGTGTCCCGGCCTGTGTCTTACACGAGCTTCATGACGAATGTAACCCTCACATTAAGTCACTGTTCAATATCAGAGTTACTACATGATATGTACCCAAGGAATGGCGTACAGCAACAGTGGTCCCGCTCCACAGAGATGGTGCCACAACGGACCCCAGACAATATTGCTCTATAAGCCTAACTAGCCTGTTCTGCAAAGCTATGGAGCATATTGTCATGGAACTCATATACATAGACATTGGGAACCTACAGACACTGGATCCTACACATTTCAGCTTTGTTGTGGGCAGATCTTGCCTCTTGAACCTGTTCAACTTCTTTAAACAGTTACCAGGTCCATAGACGTAGGGAAGGTTGTCCACACAGCCTACCTGGACCTCGCAAAACCCTTCCAACACAATACTCCACTTGGCCATTATACATAGGCTCACCAACTTTTATATCGACACATATGTCACAAGATGGATTGCTAACTGGATCAGGGATAGCACCCACATGGTCAGTATTGCAGGTGCCATGTCTGACTATACACCAGTTACACGTGGCATCCCACAAGGCTCAGTCCTGGGACCTCTCTTGTTCAGTATATATTTCTCTGAAGTACAGGCTAACACAGGAAGAATATGGCTGACCATGTTCTCCGATGACTGCAAACTGGGTGTCATAATCAACTCTCCAGCTGGCACAAGCATCCTCAAACAGGGTCTCACAGAGATGGATGACTGGTGCCAGAGCCATGGCCTACAGCTAAATGCCATTAGATGCATAGTCATCCCCTTTGGGAATAACAACGTGCCCACACATTACCACATAGGTGGTAATCCATTACGTACGGTAGGAGTTGTTGGGGATTTGGGGACACAAGTTGTTAGCACTCTCGCCTTTGACAATCATGTTGCCAAAGTGGTTAGACAGACCTTCTATATAGCCCACCTTATCGCGCAAGGTTTCACATCTAGATCAAGTGATGTCATTGTGCCCCTATACTCATCAAGACCATGCTTTGATACAATGCCCCCATTTGGGATGTACCTTACCAAACACCTGCAGCAACTGTAATGGCCACAAAAGTACCTCAACAAGTAGGTCTAGGGACTCACACAGATGCCCTGCGCAGTTCGGATAAAGTAACTCCAGCTCTACTCAGTCGCTTACCGCCTACTCAGATGCGATCTGTGCCTGTTTAAAGCCATGTTCAACCCAGAATTAATGGACATGCTCCACCTCAGGATATCCGAATCCCTTGGAGCTACACACTCCAGGGACGTAAACCTCAGCACAGATGTCAACAGGACATGCTGGCGGGACAGATTTTTATCCCAGAGGCTCCACTCACTCTGGAATGAAATCCCAGTCCCGCATAGGCAGAGCCCCCCACTGACCACCTACAGGAGACATCTTGACAAGTGGATGGGTGATCGTACGTTTACCCCTGGGATATCTTCTGGGTCCCTGCTAGACAGAGGCACAATAGACTAAACGTAAATGGGCCATCTTGTGTGACCTACTATTCACAGGCACATTGTACTAATCTAACAGGGTTGCGAAAGCCAAACACACTCTGGCTAGGCTTATACATGCCCTAGGGCAGATAGCCTAGTATCAACCTCTGAACCTATGATAATGTTCACGATGCACATTGTTTATTGATGATACTGATTGCAGATTTTTTTATCTTCTTTGCTTTCCCACTTTCTATGAAAAACCTAAGTATCTGCAGAACATATTTGATTAGGACAGGGTTCCACTATATTATATATGTATCTGTTGTCATATAACTGTGTGCACAGGGCGGATTGCTGAATAGTGAGAGGTTCCTGGGTTAACAAGTGCAACTGCCGGATATGTGTGGCCCACTGCTGTACTCAGACATGGCCCAAGTGTGTGAGCATGCCCAGTTCAGCCTTTCAGTGTTTTGTTGCCTGACATTTGTCTCATTTATTCAAGTGTGTGAGCATGCCCAGTGTGACCTTTCAGTATGTTGCTGTCTGAAGTCCACTACATTTGTTGATGTGTGTGCAATATTAACATTTATACTATACGTGTGTTGAAAATCAGGTTCTATTCTTACTGCAGGGCTCACCTTTGTGTCATAACTCAATAGGGATTATACTGTGCCTGCAGGGTTTCCATGAGATACTTTGCATAGACTTTATCAACATTTCTTCATACAAGCTGACCACTGAAATACTGTCATGGTTTAGTGGTTCAGTACTATGACTATAGTGCACAGTATCCTGGGTTCAAGGCCCGTCACTGCTTTATATTTTCATACTGAGCAGACCAGATTGCTTAAGGGACAGTAGAGCAATTATGAGCATGTTGGCTTTTGTTCAGCTATGCCCAACTTGGACCAAGCTTGTCCATTGCTCAACGTTAACCAACAATGCTGAACGTTGCCCAATATTGCTCAACCTTGACCACAGTTGTGCTAGTTGGTGTGTGCAACTTTGTTTACATATACTAAATGATGGTAAAAGCTGTTTAGCACTGCTTTATATTGCTTAACACATGGCAATCATGCCTCAGGTGGTGCTGCAGGGCTGCCAATGTCGGATGCACATACTACAATCCCCAACATGTTTGAAAACAGGTAGAGTCAAGTTAGGCATCCCTTTTACTATATGTGCGAGTCAGAGAGAGGTATAATTTCCAGGGTTCCTACTGAGCCAGTGTATGTGCTATGCGTTGTCTCTTTGCCAAGGCCAAAGCATACTGGGCATGCCTCCTTCTGCCTACTGCGGCAGGCTCAGGTTGTTCCTCCTCCGAGTA
This sequence comes from Protopterus annectens, assembly GCF_019279795.1. Lineage (NCBI taxonomy): Eukaryota > Metazoa > Chordata > Ceratodontiformes > Protopteridae > Protopterus > Protopterus annectens. The sequence goes on from NC_056730.1 coordinate 381,296,405, forward strand.
ATGCTCTGCCTGTGATGGCCTTGGCAATGGTGGGGGGGCTGTTTGGCCTGGGCCTATGCTGGTCCTGCTGCAGCTGTTTTCGCAGGATCATATTATGTAGCATAGCACATACCATGACAATTTGGGTACATGTAGTTGAGGAGTACTTCAAGGCTCCACCAGATGTGTCCAGGCACCGGAACAGTGACTTGAGCAGCCCAAACACACGCTCGATTACATTTCGTGTTTGTGCGTGTGCCTCATTATGGCATTCCTGTTCAGATGGGTGTCATCAGCCACGGCTCCAGTGCATAGCCAGCATCCCCCACTAGGTGACCATGAGAGATGTCCCCATTAGCAAAAAATCTGGTACAGCGGTGTCAGATGCCAGATATGGGAATCATGGTAGCTTCCAGGACAGCCAGCACACACATTCAGTATTATGCCCTGGGCATCACAACCTGGCAGTTGATGGAGGGGAAGCCCTTGTGGTTAAAGTAGACCCTACCCCACTCACCGGCTGGTGCTTTGATGCGTATGTGAGTGCAGTCTATTGCACCCACTACCTCAGGGTATTCCGCTATTTGCTGGAAGAGACGCATATTGCTGGCTAATACCTCACGGGAATTGGGGAAATGTACATGATCACCGACGTGCTGACATGGCATCCAGGAACTGGTGCAGTACCCTGGATGCTGATGCTTGTGATATCCCCATCATATCACCAGTTGGTCTCTGGAAGGTACCTGTTGCTAATATTCTTAGGCCAACACATACCTTGGCTTCCACTGGGATGGGTTCCCCTCTGTTGGTTCTGTGTGTGAGGCGTGGCCTGCACAGCTCAACAATTTGCTGCATGAGGTCTCTGTCCACTCTATAGCGCTCCACTATCTCCAGCTCATGTAGCCCCTGATAGGTTACCCTGGGCCTGTACACTCTTCTCCGTCTCCTCACTGTGGGTTGTCCAGCAGCATTCACATTGTCACCACCCTCAGCATGTTGCATATGTCGCCTTATAACAGCAATGGCAGCCCCTAGCATTTCTTTGTCTCAGTAAAGCTTTTTCAGTTTTCACTTCTATTAGCTTACTGCAGTGTTGCAGTGTCTCTGAGAGAAACATAGTGGAATGTTGTTTGCAGAGTTTTAAGTGCTGTGCTGTGCTAGTGTACTGCCTGTGTAATTGCCTGATTCTGACTGTTTTCATCTGCTAGCTCTACTGGTTAACTTCCTACTATTTGTTGTGCTTCCTTTTCCCTGTTTCAACAGGGGGGGCAGCACTGTGCACACAAGCGCAAACATGCTCACACCAGCTCACACGCGCACACACATGCTTACACGGACTAAAACTTGCTTATTCTTGCTAAAATGCATGCACACCAGCGCAAACGCGCTTACACAACTTTAAACAACCTTAGACATGCTTATTCTGGCTTAAACGCGTGCACCCAGGCATACACACACGCACACAGTCTTACTCGGATATACAGGCGCGCACCTGCACGCAAACACGTTGCAAGCACTTCTACAAGAAACTTTAGTGTTATCCACGGCATACACCTTCAATTTCTTGACTTTAGCTAGGGTACCTGTTGACACACCTCTTCCAGTGATGAGTAACTGACAGCAAACACATGCCACTCTGCTCCAATTAGCTTCACTTCTTTCATACATACCCCCCTCGTGATGTCACCTATCTTCTACTCGGATACTCCCCTTATCCTACTCCTACACTCCACTGTCTGTGCTCATTTGCTATGTAAACTTGGGATTCACTATCCTTATCCTCATTTGCATAGGATTGCCTACTAATGCTTGGTTACAATCTCTTAGACTGAGCTTCCCCCCTTAGCAAACTCTACTCGGAAGCCATGTTGTCTTCGGCCTGCCATTCCCTTGCATTGTAAATTAGGAATTACAATAAAATCCACATTTGTGGATTTTAATTATTGGTTTTCTGGTTTTTAGAGTGCAGCGCGTTTGCGCAGCGCTGCGCTTAAACATCGGCGATCGGGATAAAAAAAAAACATTTATTTTTATTTTGCATCGGTGAACATTGCCAATGGCCATATATTTGGCCACTGGCATGCTTCTTCAACTGGATGCAACCTTTATTTAGTGCTGTCACGGCTCCGTTTTGCTATTTGCAGAACGGTACTCAGTTGTCAACTGAGTACATTTCTGCAAATAACACTACTCTTACTCGGACAGGTTTGGGTTTCTTGGATCGCAAATTTACCTCATTTGCATAGCTTTCACCTGCAATTGAGGTAATTTGCATATCCAAGCCCTGTCTGTGTAAGACTTGTTTTAGGAGCTCTGTGCACACCCCTACCGGCTGTTCCTGGATCACGCGGCGACATGTTGGCTGCATGGAGTCTTACTCTACTCAGACTCCGTGCAAGCCTTCGTGAATCCGGCCCAAGACTAATAATTAACAAGCCAAGTGGCCTGGGTTTTTCTAAAACATTACTGGTACTAAAAACAATGCTGTTAAGTGTTCATGTGCAGCACTAAGCGAGAAGCACGAGGGTCTGCAGAGATCCTATTTGTCCACGTCAGTATTCTGCTTGCATGATACGGATAAGAAAATGAAATAAAAAGTGTGCGTATTTTTGCTGCTTGGGGAGACTGATTTTTTTTTTTAATTGTGAAGATAGTCTCCCAGCACTGACGTATGTGGATTTAAATAAAAAGAAAATGTTTTGCACATCCTGAAGCATTATTCTTAACTCACGACTAAAGGTAATTAATGTTATTTATGTATATTTTAAACTGTAGTTTAACATAAGTCTGAAACATAAATATCTGTTGTCATTTAGTGACTTAAGTGATTTGCAAGAAAACCATCAATTTTTGAGGAACAGACCAAAAATGTACTGCAGAAATGTGGACGTTCTGCAAATACCTGGACAGTAGAGAGGTATGAACTCAACCCCCACACACATGCACCCACACACACCCACACACACAAATCCAGTGGAAATGATACATCAGAAATGCTACATTTGGGCTGGGACAAGGGAAAAGGTATGCATTAGTCTGCATATGTTCTCACACTGAAGATGCCTTAATGCATTCAGATGTTACTGCTGTGAGATCAGGACAGTAAGAAGAGGGTTTATAATTCACACAGTTTACGGGTAACAGTATAGTTAAAAAAAATGGTGTAAAATATCTAGTATTGAAAGTTGCAAGTCACACATCAAAAAATAGTTATGTGCAATGATCTGAGCAAAATAAATCATTTCTAGATTCCCAATATGAAGCATAACATTAACTTACGAAGGCAGACCAAATACCTGCATTCAAAACCAGGCATTTACTCCCAAATGCCAAAATTATAACAAATAAAAAAATTAGAGCAGCCTCGCACTGATCACCATCTGACACACTAGAAGGTTTTACTTTCTCTTTTTTAGAATTCCTTTGCTAGTATGTACAATTTGCATGTCATTAGACCAATACGGCATAGTTTTCCTTAGGCTGTTAACTGGTCTACGAGTATCTAATACAGTTTTTTCTACATAAATACATACATAAAACCGAATTAAAAAAAAATGTCTTAAGTGCATACTGTCCCATTTAAGAGGTAATTCAGGACTTGCAGATGCACCACACCACCAGTCATCAACATAAACAGAAGTGGCATACATACCGTAATGATAGAACTGGACTGGCAGTTCCATCTCCATCACCTTTGGTGCCAAGGCTGGTAGATCCTATTACCCACAATGCTACACATCTAAGGACTCTTCTTGGATCTCTGTAAGCTGGCACAAAGGCAGAGCAACAGAAACAGAACATAACACAAGCCTGAAGTATAAAAACTACCCTAACCCACCAGACTAGGACGGGGTAATGGGGAAAGGTTATGGTGATGAAGATGGACCTGCAAATCCAGATATATTATTATGGTGAATACATAACTTTTGTATCACAGACTGTCAAGCTCCATATTCAGGACACAGTCCCAAGTTTATACCTGGACTCTCAAGAGAGACAGTGCCCCTAAAAACTGCACATCTGAAAAAAATCCAGAGATCAGATCCTCAAACGTGACAAGAAAGCTTGGAACACCATTTATTCAACAGTACGCAGTATCCCAGTTAGGACTGCTGGGAACTACTGGGCAGTAATCATGAACTAAATAAATACACTGCCAAATCCCAAGGAGTACAAAGGGGGAAGGACACGCCTGGATGCCAGAGGTGAACTACAGCCAAAATCGCAGATCCCCAGGAAACTAGTAGAAACTGAGCAAGACAGTCCAATTTCTATGAGTAAACTGCAGGCCAGGAAAGTTAAATAAGGAGTAAATATCAACTGATAATGCCAAATCCATCAGTAAGACTGCCTGTCCGAATTCTAGGAGACCCACCTGTTGCATAGCACAAAAAAAGGACAGCAAAGAGCCTCCTCAAAGGAGGAGGCAGAAGTAATATCAACTAATGCTGTAGTGCAACACAAAATCTCTTATTAATGACCTAGAATGGGATGGAAACAAGATGCTTGGAGAAGGGAAACAGATGGCCAGAAATGGGAAACAGATGGTCAGAAATGAAGTGTATGTATACATACCTGTACCTCAGTTAAATACATACTCGTGAAGAACAGGGTCTGGCTAATCTAGAGATGTAAAGATATTATATCAAGGTGAATGAACAGCATAGGAGATCTGTCATTCAGAGAAACACAGGAATTAAGCACTAGTGAAAGAGAAACAAAGAAGAATCCTCATGTGAAGCCCAATCAAAGGAAGACAGAAAGACAAAATGGTACCAGAAAGAGACTCTAGAGAGGCACAAGGGGAGAACTTGACCTGTCATGGAGAAAAAATGGTTAAAAAAATCAATGATAGGAAACTTCAGCCAAGATACAGTGAAGTCTTGAAAATATTAACATAAGTGAAAGTAGTGAAAGCAGACTAACCTGCAACTCAGTGGAGAGAAAGGTACCAAGAATGGCAGCATTATGATGGACAGGTTAATAGCCAGAGTAGATACAGCTAGAGAATTAAATTCACCAACAAAAGAGAAGTGTTGGCCTGAACAATACTATAGTACAACATTATGAGAACACCTAAACCATATGTTCAACTATGACCCTCTGACACAAAGGTCTTAAGACTAAAGAGAGTTCTTCCATCAACCTGTATAATAAAATATATATGAGGGATCTAATGCAGATGGTCTGCCTGGAGGGGGTAAGGTCTTATTTTTTGGATAGGAGCTTAAACCATACAGGATGTGTGCACAGACAGGTATTCAAGCCATACATAAAGAGAGAGAGAGAGAGAGAGAGAGAGAGAGAGAAAGTACAGTTTTGTACCTACCATAAATGTAGATGTCCAATAGGTATGCATCTGCAGTCATAACATATGGGTTGTCCTGCCTCAGGCAGCCCTTCGGTCGGCCGGATTCCAAAGTCTGGGTCTGGCCTCGGCTGATGTCGCATCTTCCCAGACGTCAGAGCTGCTGGGGTATAAAGGCATCAGCCGACGCCATTTTCCTCAGTGTTTCTTGCCCCAGATGCCAGGTGCCCTCTAGGAAGGCTAAATTTGGATAAAAGTTGAAAGTTCCAAACAGAATAAAATATATATATATATATATATATGTACATATGTATATATATATATATATATATATATATATATATATATATATATATATATATATATATATATATATATATATATATATATATATATATATATATATATACACATATATATATATATATATATATATATATATATATATATATTATATATGTATGTACATACATATATATACATACATACATACACATACATACATACAAACACACCATAATAGATTCCCCCAGCTAGCTGAAAGAGGGGTAAGCACCCTAGGAATACCACAGAGGGGAAGGCGGGTGGGTAATCCTGACTGCAGATGCATACCTATCGGACATCTACATTTATGGTAGGTACAAAACTGTACTATGTCCTTCAAGGATGCATCTGCAGTCATAACATATGGGTAGAATACCATAGCCAAACTGGGGAGGAGGTACTAAGATAAGGATGGTGTAGTTATGATCCCCTGTAAAACTGCAGTTGCAAAACCTGCTCGGGATCTGGAGTATAAAGGTAGATTGTAATGCTTGGCAAATGTATGCATGGAGCTCCAAGTAGCAGCTTCTAAAATGTCCTTGGTAGCCACCCCTCGTAGGAAAGCTGTAGTGGTGGCTGTGGCTCTTGTGGAGTGAGGCCTGATATTTTCAGGAGCCGTCTTTCCATGAAAAGAGTAGCAGAAACGAATGCAATTTCCTATCCATTTAGAGATTGTCTGTTTGGAAATTGCTTTTCCTTGCACTCCAATTGCATATGCTACCAGAAGTTGGTCAGTTTTTCTGCTGGTTTTAGTTCTGTCCAGATAGTAGCGTAGTTGTCTGTGTACATCCAAGGTGTGCAGTAGTTTTTCCCCCCTGTTCTGTGGGTTAGGGAAGAACGTAGGCAAATGAATAGCTTGGTTCAAGGATACCCTGGATACCACCTTTGGCATGAAAGTAGGATTGGTTCTCAGAGACACACTATCCTGGTGAAAAATAAGGAAAGGCTGCACTGCCATCAGTGCCTGCAACTCGGATACTCTTCTTGCTGAAGTGATTGCTAGAAGGAAAGCAGTTTTCCAAGATAAGAACTGTAAGTCTGCTGATGCTGCTGGTTCAAAAGGAGGTAGTGTTAATTTTTCCAGCACAAAATTGAGATCCCATGCAGGAAGAGGGGGCTTCCTTGGAGGTTTTACATTTTTGATCCCTCTTAAAAATTGTCTGAGGAGAGGGTGAGAGAAGATAGGAGGATCCATGTTGTATTCTGCTGAAATTGCTGAAGCATGAATCTTAATGGAGGAATAGGACAGGCCATTGTGGAACAGTTCTGCTAAGTATTCTAGGATGTGTGCTAGGTTTGCCAGTGTGACATTTGTACCCTTTGAAGCGCTCCAAATGAGGAATCTCTTCCATTTAGCTGAGTATGTCTTTCTTGTGGAGGGTCTACGAGCCTCCAGGATTATGTCCTTGACCCTCTGAGGTAAGACAGTTTGATTTTGTTTTAGGCAATTTTCCAGGCAGTCAGCCGCAGTGTTTTCAAGTTTGGATGCAGGGTCTTAAAGTTGTTCTGCGTTAGAAGTAGAGGCCATAGGGGTAGAGGCCATGAGTTCGTCCGAGACATGCTTCTCAGTAGCGGATACCAGTGCTGCCTTGGCCAGTCTGGAGCTATCAGTATCACCTTTGGCTGTTCCTCTCTGATCTTCAGTAGTACTCTGTACATCAATGGGAGTGGTGGAAAAGCATACACTGTTAGGGCATTCCAGTTGAAAGAGAGGGAGTCCACCTTCCAGGCTTGTGGGTGGTATACTCTTGAGCAGAATTTCCTTAGTTGGTTGTTGAGTAGGGAGGTGAACAGGTCTATCTCTGGCATTCCCCATTTGTTTGTTATGATTTTGAAGATGTCTGGATGCAGCATCCATTCGTGAGCATCCGTGGTAGTTCTGCTTAAGCTGTCTGCTAGTGAATTCTCTTTTCCTGATACGAATTTGGCCTGCAGTTGGATGTTGAGATTCAGGGCCAAGTTCTACAGGTCCATTGCCATCCGGCATAGAGGGTAGGGATGTGTGCCTCCCTGTTTGTTTATGTACCACATGACTGTGGTATTGTCTGTCCTTATCAGCAGATGACCTTGCTGGAGGAATGATTTGAATGCCTCGATTGCATGCTTCACTGCCAGCATCTCCTTTAGGTTTATGTGCAAATTCATCTGGTCCTGAGTCCATAGGCCTTGGATGCACTTGTCTTCCATGTGTGCTCCCCATCCTAGGTCTGAGGCGTCCGTGGTGATGGTCTGCCTTGGTTGTGGTTTGTTGAAAGGCAACCCTCTGTTGGACTGGCAGGCCTGAGCCCACCACAGGAATTCCTTTTTCAGGCATGGAATGATTGGAATCATGGTTTCTAGACTGTGCCTGTGTTGAGACCATACGTTCCTTAGGTACCATTGTAATTTCCTCATATGCAGCCTGGCATGTGGGATCAAGATTATGCAAGATGCCATGTAACCCAGGGCCTGCAGGACTTTCCTTGCAGTGAGCTGAGTTTGTCTTATCAAAGCCATGAAGTAGACTGGGAGTTGCTTTTGTTTTTCTTCTGTGAGAAAAGCCATCTGAGTTAGTGTCCAGATCCGCACCCAAAAAGGTTATCCTTTGGGATGGCACTAGTCTTGACTTCTGGATGTTGACTGTGTATCCCAAGGCCTGTAACAGGTGTATGACATAGGCCAAATCCTTTATAAGTCTTGTCCTGTTCTCCGCTTGTATTAGGCAGTCGTCCAGGTATGGGTAGATTTGAATTCCCTGGAGCCTGCAATGTGCAATTACTGATGCCAGGCATTTCGTGAATACTCTGGGCACAGTAGATAAGCCAAAGGGCAATGCTGAGAATTTATAATGCTCTGATCCTGCAAGAAATCTGAGGTGTCTTCTGCAATCTGGTTGTATAGGGACGTGCAGGTATGCCTCCTTGAGATCTAGAGTCACCAGCCAAGACTCCTTGCCCAACATGGGAAGAAGTTGCTGTAGGGTCAGCATTTTGAATTTTGGCACAATGAGAAATGTGTTTAGTGCGGACAAGTCGAGAATAGGCCTCCATTGGGTTTCTTTTCTTGGTACAAGGAATAGTCTGGAGTAAAACCCTTGGCCTTGTTCCATAGATGGTACCCTTTCTATTGCTTTCATCTGAAGTAAATTGTTGATTTGTCTTAAAGCCTCTGGCTTCTGGTTTGGTGGAAGGTTTGGCATTCCTCCTTCTTGGTAAAGTGTGGAAATGAAACCTGTATCCTTTGTCTATTGTTTGCAATGTCCATTTGTCTTTGTAATGCAATGCCAGTTTTTTGAGAATAAAGCCAATTTTCCGCCCAAGGGTGCTTCCAGTTGTTCCCTTGTAGGCGGAATCAGAGTCAAGTCATTGTGTATGTCCTGTGGAAGTGGTTGTAGTTGCAGCTGTGGCAGCACTCCTCTGGTTGGCAGGTTGCCACTGGCGACCCCTGTAGGCACCCTTTGATTGACCTCTGCCTCTTGGGCGTCTATTCCTGCCCCTCTGTGCTTTGGAGGTGTCTGGAAAGGACCAATTCTTTGAAGGCCAGTTTCTGCTGAACCTCAGAGGTTGGACCTGCAGAAAATCCTTAACTGTTTGCACAGATTTTGCTTTTTCTTCCACTTTCTTTAGAATCTCCTGTGCAGGGGAGCCAAATAAACTTTGTTTCTCCATTGGAGCATCTAGGAGTTTTGCCTTGACATGGTCCGGCAAGGATTGCTCTTTTAGCCATGCATGTCTACGAATTACTGCCCCAGTCATAGCTGATCTAAATGAAGCTTCCAGTGCATCATAGCCACATTTTAAGAAATGGTTACTGACCTGTTGAGAGTTGTGTACCAAATCCTGAAGGGTCTTACGGTCTAAAGGTTCAGGAGAAGAAAGCTTTTTATTCAGCTGATCTAACAAATATTCCTGGTACTGTATCATATGGAATTGACAGTTTAAAGCCCTGGCAGAAAGAGTAGCAGATGTATAAACCTTTTTTCCCCATCTTTCTAATGCTCTTGACTCCCTTTCAGAGGGTAGTGGGTTTTTGGCAGTGGCAGCTGCAACACCTTTCGGGCCCTGAGAAATAGTTTCTGGGTCTGCAGCATGGGCTTTATACAAGTGGAAGTGGGAATCCGGAACCCTGTAGTATCTGTCAGGTTTGGCAGGGGCCGGTGGAAGTGAATCGGGGCAGAGCTGACATCATTATATGCATCATCAACTACAGTTAGCACAGGTGGTATGGCTAAAGGCCTATGCTGTGGCAAGTGTAAGAAAGTCCTTAGTCTTTTTCTAGAATCAGAGAAATCCTGACCCTGCCATTGAAAGTGTTCCCTCAGAGTGTAAAGTTTCCCCAAAGGAAAATTCCTCGGGAGGGGAGGGGAAGCAGAAGGGATAGAGTCTTCTGCATCTAAATCCTCATAAGGTGAGTATGGCCCTTCCTGATGGTCTAACAAATCAGATCCATCCGAGGAGTAGTCAGAGGAGAGAGGTTCAGGTGGTTCAGTTCTGGGCCTTTTGTCAGGAGGAGGTTGGGAGGCCCTGTCTGGGTGAGGTTGGGAACCCCTAATCAGAGATATAAGGTCCTCAGCAAGACTGAGAATCTGGGAACTAGAGGAAGGTCTCGGAGAAGTTGATTTTGCAGGTAAAGCTTTTGTAATTTTAGCTGCTTTAGCCCTGGAGAAAGCCTTAATAGACATAGAAGCAGGGGGCCTAGCTGCCCCACGTGCAGGAGTGGAAATGTCCAAAGGAATGGTGTCGGACAATTCTTGTGCGCTTGCTTCTTCGGTAGGGATTTCTGTAGCCGACTCGGCCGGGGCCTCACTGGCCACGGGTGTCGGAGGTAAGATTTCGGCAGAAGGTAGAACCAAGGCCTCGGTTTCAGCCGAAACAGAGACACTCGCGGTAGGCCTAACCGTGGTTTCAGCCGAAACCGTGGGCCGCGAGTGTCAGTCCTTTTCCTTGCGTTTTTTGGCTAAATGTGTAGTCGGAGTCTCCGACGGCATTTTATATGCAAAAGCAAATCCAAAAAACTCTTCTGCAAACTCCGACCGACGTCTAAGAGTCCGTCGGTTGAAGGAGGCACAAGCTAAACAAGCTGATACGTCGTGGTCTGGGCCTAAGCAAGGAAGGCAGTAGGAATGGAAATCCTTATGAGGTATTTGTTTCCCACAAGTTAAACAATTATTTACTTTGTCTGACATCGGCTGAGGCAAGAAAGAGTCCCCAATGGGGTACTTAGCTTTTTAGAAGTCTTCGGTAGCTGAATCTCTGGATCTGACCGACCGGCACTTGCGAACAGCTTCTGCTTCGGGCACCGCGCAGCAAGAAGGAAAGACTGAGGAAAATGGCGTCGGCTGATGCCTTTATACCCCAGCAGCTCTGACGTCGGGGAAGATGCGACATCAGCCGAGGCCAGACCCAGACTTTGGAATCCGGCCAACCGAAGGGCTGCCTGAGGCAGGACAACCCATATGTTACGACTGCAGATGCATCCTTGAAGGACATCACAATGTTTTAAGAGAAATCCTACAAGGATCACGGTCAGGTCCTAATAGATAAATCATGCAATTCTAAGTAACAGTAGTAGTGGTCTTAAAGCACTACAATCACCCAAGTTACTTTTCATGCGGGCAGAAGTAGTTCTGTGTGAGTAGCCTACTTAGAACTGATGGTTTGGCAACGGATAAGACTAAAAATAAAAGCAGCACATAGGAACAGAGCCTGGCATCTATGGAGAGCCACTAAAACACAATCAACCAGGGAACAATTTCAAAACATAGAATGAAGAAAAAAACAATTCTCCTGGATAAAAAGAATTTCATACAACTGCAAAACTGGCATCAAAACAACCCCAAAAATTTCTGGGCAGGAATAAACAAACTACTCCACCCTGGCAAACTCTCCACCCCATCTCCAACCTCCACAACCGAATCCACAGATATGCCAGACACATTCAACAAATACTTCATAGAAACCATCTCCAGACTAGTTCATAACCAACCCATTAACCTATTTCCCCAAATCTGTAGTCAGACCCAAAACAACCTTCCAATTCCAACCTATCCCCACAAACTATGTCAAAAGACTACTAACCAAACTTAAACCTACAACTCTAGCAGCTGATTGCATCCCTGCAGAATACCTGCAGTTGGCAGCCAATGAACTTGCCTACCCTATATCTCTATCCTCCTTAACAGATCCATATCCAAAGATATCATGCCACCAATCAGGAAAACCTCTTACATCAAACCTCTAAACAAAGGTGGCCCATCTACTGACTTAACTACCACGCAATCACCATCCTATCCCCACTAGCAAAAATACTTGAAAAATGTATTCACCACCAACTTATGCCATACCTGCTTAATAACCAACTTCTCTCTCCCACCCAACATGGATTCCGCCCCACCCACAGTACTACCACAGCCCTACTCTCTTTTACTAACCACATCAACCAAAACAGACACTTAGGTCCAAGAAAATGGCAAATGTTAGTTTGCCTATCAAAAGCCTTTGACATGGTCAACCATCTTAAACTACTTCGCTCCCTCACTGAACTGGGTCTTAGCAACCATGCACTAGCCTGCTTTCAGAGCAACGTACAAGGTAGACAAGGTAGGCAACAATCAGTGCGATGGGACAACAACCTATGCTCACTGCTACCCATTAATACCAGAGTCCCACAAGGGTCCATTCTAGGACCCCTTCTACTCTCCATTTTCACTAATAATCTCCACAGCATTGGCCAAGATGCAACTGCTATATAGTATGCAGATGACGCGGTCATCTGCTCAGCAAAATGATCCACAAGAACTCCTCACTATCACCCAAAAAGCCTTCCAATCTATCAAAGCCTTTTTTTTTTTTTTTTTTTAAACAAAAACCTATTACTAAAGCCCCAAAAGACCAAACTCTTGCTATTCAAACCAAACAAATCCACCACAATGCCCAACTGCTTTAAAAGTGTGTCCAGAGATGGGACTATCATCTTGCCAGACACTCGTACTAAATTGCTAGGAGTGACCATTGACATCGACCTCAAATTCAATCTACATATAAATCAAACCATAAAAAGCATCCACAGAAAACTGGGCAGTCTTTACAAAAACAAAGCATTTCTAACTCAACCCATCAGAATAACCATAGCCGATTGCATCCCTGCAGAATACCTTCCCTGCCCCCCGTAGAGGTGGTTACTGACTTGAAACTGTAGTTTTATTTTCCCTTTTGGGTCTATTCCTGCTTCTTTCCAGCCCCTGCTATCAAGCACACTTTAACGTGATTTAGCGCGGAGTTGCCACTAGAGCAGCATCGGGCAGCGCCGGTTAAACAAGGTTAAACTCTTTCTGGCTCCAGAAAGTCTGTTCTTCAATTTTTCCCTTAGAACTGCTCTGTTAGGAACCTGAACAGTTTACACCTACACTAAAAGGTGCAGCACTTGTTCCAAATAGCTTTTTCTTCTCAAAAAGCTCAGCACTTGTCTTATAAGCATATCCCTTGTCTTATAAGCATTCTCTTTGCAGGTCAAGCACTCCTATATTATACAAATCTCTCACTAGCAAAACCCCCCCAGGAGTGCCCACTTCCCTGCTAAGCCCACTACTTTTCTGTCTCATACCAACTCATAATTCTTTCTAGCATGTCGAAGGGTCAGATGCTGGCGTCCTCTCCTGCCCATCTGGTGAATCTGGGAATTCTGAGACAATGTTACAATTGCCTCATGTACAAGGACAACCATCTCCTCCTCCCATGTAACACTAACACTTGTGAGAGATGCAGCTATTTAGCCAGACTGGAGGCTGAGCTCTCTCAACTCAGGACTGGCAAGACCAGGCAGGAGGAGAAGGCAACTACACACACCACAATACCAGTCTCACATAACTCAACCACACCACTGAATCAAACACATAAACACACTAAGACATACTCGGAGGCTCTGAGTAAAAATTTACCTAAACAGCAGAGGCCTCCAAAGCAGACACCCAAGCAACTGCAAACTAATACACCACACAAACAACACAAACAACAAAATCAGTGTGCAAAGCAGTCACTGCCCTTAAGGCCAAATACAACACCAAACATACTTGTCATAGGTGACTCCATAGTCAGACACACTGACGTCCCGCTCACCAGACTGAGTAAGGAGAAGGTCACAGTAAGCTGCCTGTCGGGCGCTAGAATCCGCCACATAACACAAGCACTCAGGTCTCTCAACAGCAGGTACAAGTACGACTCAGTCATTGTCCACGCTGGTGTCAACGACCTGAGACGTACCTCCTTGGACTACATGAAAAGAGACATTGAGGAGCTCTCTGATTATGTAGCCCAGGCAGGTATGACCCTGACCTTGAGCAGTATCCTACCTTCACCTAGAATGATGCCACAATACAGTGATAAGATGATCAGCTTTAATAATTGGCTTAAATTCTGGTGTCATTCAAAGGGATCCAATGTCTGTCTGCCTGGGATGACATGCTGGACAAGCCACGCTGCTTCAAGGGACGGCTTGCACCTGTCACCCTAGGCTTCCGGATATTGGCAAAGGCTCTTGCCACCCCATAGTGCCTTTTTAGGCAAGGCTCAAATTCTAAACCTACCACCCTAGAACACAAAAAGTAAAAACTAAGGGTAATGCTGCTCAATGCCAGAAGTCTCAATCTCAAAATGCACGCACTCGAGGCCCTTCTCAGTATGGAGAACATCGATGTCTGTGCTGTGACAGAAACCTGGTTCAAGGCTCCTGAGAGCACCCCAGCACTAGCAGGTTTCACCTCATATCATGCGTTCCGGCCCCAAAATCCGGACAACACCAAGAGAGGAGGAGGGTGTCCATATTCATAAAGGACACCCACACCTCAAGGTTGGTGGCAACGCACGATGCATCGGAGACCATCCAGGTGCAATTAACCATAGGCAAGACTGCTCTGCAATTTGTAGCATGTTACAGGCCACCCTCTCAAACTCAGGAACCTCACATGGCCTTCCTGAAAACAATGGAGGGGATAAATGTATCTCCAAACACCATCATACTAGGTGACTTCAACTACCCTAATATAGACTGGGAACACTACTCAAGCCCAAACACTCTAGCCCAAAGGTTCCTGGAGTTCATAAACTCAAATGCCATGGAACCAACTAGTCACCATCCCCACAAGAGGAGAAAACATACTTGATCTCATCATCACGAACATGGGATCACAATGTTCAACACCGGAAGTATACCCCTCACTGGTGAGATCAGATCATAAGCTAATCTCGCTGGAGGTCCTCATCCCGCCCCCACCTGAAACAAAAAAGACCACAGTGAAAAACTTCTCAAAAGCCGACTTCACACTTCTAAAAACTAGTGTGGTCTCCTTTAAGGCCCCTGACCCAGTGGTAAACATTACTCAAACCGCTGAATCACTTACAAATGCCTTCTACCAGCACCTACAGGACTGCATGGATCAGGCAATCCCAAACAAAAATAAGACTCTTTGTACCAAAGGCAAGCGTCCAGTCTGGTGGACCCCAGCCATAAACAAGCTCTACAACAAAAGGAGGAAGCTACTACAAGATAGAGCAAAATCCTTGAAAGGTAAGACACCCTTGATCATTATAAGTAAAAAACTAAGAGCTCTCATAAAATCATCCAAGGCAAATTTTGAGAGAAAAATCGCCAAGGATTCAAAAGACAATCATAAGGCCTTCTTTAGCTATGTTAGAAACCTAGGAGGAAACTCCCAGATATGCTCAGAATTAGTTCAAAATGATGTGAAGATTACTGAACCTACACACATTGCCAACATACTGGCTGACAGGTTCAGTGCAAACTCCCCAAAAAGGAGAGATATCTATACCAGAGGATTGTAGCCCCAAACATCTCCAACACCCAGGTGAGAACTGCTCTCTCCAAAGCAAAAACACAGCATCCATGGGACCGGATGGTGTCCCCGGCTGTGTGC
Organism: Protopterus annectens; assembly: GCF_019279795.1. Taxonomy (NCBI): domain Eukaryota; kingdom Metazoa; phylum Chordata; order Ceratodontiformes; family Protopteridae; genus Protopterus; species Protopterus annectens. The sequence goes on from NC_056730.1 coordinate 381,311,926, forward strand.
TCCATGAACTCAATGAGGAATTAAACCCGCAGTTAGGACAGCTGTTTAATCTTAGCCTCACCTCAGGATACGCACCCAAGGAGTGGCGACGGCGACTGTGGTCCCACTTCACAAGGGCGGTGCCTCCACCGACCCTGGAAATTACCGTCCCATTAGCTTGACAAGCCTTATCTGCAAAGCCATGGAGAGGATCATAATGGAACTCATAAATAAAGACATAGGGAACTTGCAGACTTTGGATCCAACCCAGTTTGGCTTTGTCAAAGGCAGATCATGCCTTTTAAACTTGGTTGACTTTTTCGACACAGTCACCAAGGCCATTGATGAGGGAAAGGCAGTCCATACAGCCTACCTTGACCTGGCAAAGGCCTTCGACACAATACCCCACTCAGGTATCATCAGAAAACTCATCAGCTTGAATGTAAACCCATACATCACAAGATGGGTTGCAAACTGGCTAAGTGACAGAACCCACAGGGTCAGAGTTGCTGGAGCCATGTCAGACTCAAAGCCTGTCACAAGTGGTGTCCCACAGGGCTCAGTCCTGGGTCCACTCTTGTTCGGCATCTACTTTTCTGAAGTACAAGCAAACACAGGAGGGTTATGGCTGACAAAGTTTGCAGATGACTGCAAACTGGGCCATAGTCGAAAACACATCTGACATAGATATCCTTCAGAAGGGCCTCACAGAAACGGATAACTGGTGCCAGAGCCATGGCCTAAAGTTAAATGCCAAGAAATGCATAGTCATACCCTTCGGGAAAAACAAGGTTACCCCTAGCTACCATATAGGTGGCAATCCACTGAGCACAGAAGAAGTCATCAGGGATCTGGGGACCCAGGTTGACAGTAGCCTTCGTTTGACACTCATGTTGCTAAAGTAGTTAGGAAAACCTTCTACATTGCCCACCTGATCATGAAGGGATTCACATCTAGATCAAGGGAGGTCATCGCCCCTGTACTCATCACTCATTAGACCTATGATTGAGTACAATGCCCCATTCGGAATGTATCTGACCAGACACCTGCAGCAGCTGGAAAGGCCCCAAAAGTTCCTCACCAAAAGGATAAAGGGTCTCAAAATATGTCTTATGCTGCCCGACTGAAAGAACTCCAGCTCTATTCAGTCTCATACCGCTTGCTCAGAGGTGACCTGTGCCTGACATATAAGGCCATGTCAAACACTGATTTGATGAATATGCTTCACCTCAAAAATCTAGATCCCTCAGAACCACAAGGGCGGAGACTTAAACCTTGACACGGTTATTAATAGAACATGCTGGAGGGACAGATTCATCACCCAGAGACTCCCTATGCTGTGGAACAAAATCCCGGTACATGTGAGGCAGAGCACCTCGCTGGCCTTGTTCAAGAGGAATCTTGACCAATGGATGGGGGATCGCAGATATACCCCAAGGATTACTTCAGTGTCACTGCTTGACAGAGGCACAGCAAAATAATAGGCATAGTTTTATTCAAACTAAAGGGGTGGCGAAAGCCAAATAACTATGGGCTAGGCTTATAAATGCCCTTGGGCAGATAGCCTAGTATGAACCTATGAACCTATGAAACTCACCTCCTCTCCACACTACTCTCTGCCGCACCTATCCTCACCAACCTACCCAAAACTGAAATTGCCAAGCTCAATGTTGGTTACAATCAAATGGACAAATTTATCAGCGGTGCCCCCTACCGTGCCCACCACTGTCACTCACTAAAGCAACTTAACTGGCTAGGAGTTCCCTAATCTGCTATCATCCCATCAACTTTCTTTTGCCCATAAACTCCCAGTACTTTTCAAACAAAACTTCAGCACTGCCCAACCTGCTAAAACTACAAATCAATCCCAGACAACTTCGCTATAGTGACAAAAGACTAATCAAAATGACCAAAAGCAAGAGCACAGCAGGTGACTCCCTCTTCCATAACCACATAGGCAAAATTTGAAACTCCTTACCTTCTTCCATTACCTCAACTGACTCAAGTTACATTCAAAAAGTGACTCAAAGAACACCTAAAACTCTCATGGATATGCTCCTGCTCCCCCAAGGCTGACTTCCCTCACTCACCCCCCTCCCCACTCCCTCCTCCCGGTCACTTCTTCCCATTATTAGGAATAGTAATGCCTACCTATGGTGTTTTACCTCTTAATAGCTACCCAAAATGTCCACAAATATTCACATTCCATCTCAGAACTCTAATAATAGTCACCCACTGAACCCTATCATTAACTTGCTGGCTTGTCTCAGACAATGGGATAAGTGGAACTAATGTACTTTCTATGAACTTTTGATGTATGGTTCATAGGGTGGAGACCAATTCTTCTGAAAGGAGGTGTTTATATCCACTGCAAAATGTAACCTCCTGAACCACTTTTTAATACCAAAGAGTCCAAAACAATTAGTTTCTAAAGGTGAATATAAACCGACAGTTTCTGGGACAGATTCAGACAGACAGGGGCAGGAGAGATGGGGATACGGAATTGAATGCTGGCAGTGTCATTCTGAAGCATTAGACTGTCACCTTTTTGGAAAGGATCCTGGTTTCCTTCCAGCTCTCTTAATCAACAGTCTGTTACTAGCTGGCAAAATACTTCTCAACCTCATAGCAAAAGAAAGTTCAACAAAGGCAAAAATAACGAGGGGGACAATTTTAAATATTGCTCTTATAAACTTTGAAAGGTCACTAAAATATAAGGTTTATCACTCAGAAAATGCACACCAATGCAAAGGTCTGAAACTCTACTTCTGTCACAGGATCATAGGAGTTTACTAGGCTATCGACCCAGAGATTATTTCAAGCCTAACCGTTTCATCCCAATGTAATACCACAGATAAACTAGTCAACATGCAGGATTACATTTAGTAATGACTGCCAATGTCCAGGAGGATTGTGGGCACTATCCCTGGTAAGAATTTACAGTGCCCCATCCACTTGTCCGGGTTCCTTTTGAACAGTGTCATAGAGGTGCTCTGTTTCACATGAATTCATAGTCTATTCCACAGATGAGGCAGTCGCTAGGTGAAAAATCTGTTCCTTCAGCATGTCCTATTTAAGTTGCAGACCACATTTAGGGCCCTGGAATGGGTACCTCTAATCGCATTTGATTTACGGATGTGCAACAAGTTCATTAGGTTTGGGTCGGAGATTGCTCTGTAAGCCAGGCACAAGTCTCACCTAAGAAGTCTACACAATACACAGTATAATGACAGGGACTTTAGTCAGTCTGTGTACAGCACGTGCTGGAGTCCCATTGATCTTCTTTGTTAGAAACCTGTGAGGTCTCTCCAATTGAAGCAGGTGCTTTGTACGGTACATGCAGAACAGGACATTCTACTCAATTATGGGCCTGATTAGTGCCGACTATAGAGGGGTTATAACCTCCTTTGTTCTCAAGGTAATGCCTTTACTAATCAAGTGTGCCAAGTAGAAAACCTTCCTTACTATAGTAGACACACGGTGGTCAAAGTTAAGGCCACAGTCAACTTGTGAACCCAGAACTCTTACCACTTCGTAGGTACTTGGGGTATTGTTGGTGATATGATAATCTGAAAGGTCACTGTTTTTTCCAAAGGGAATGATGATGCACTTCTTTGCATTCAGTTTGAGACTGTGACTAGGACACCAGTCGGTCTGTGTAAAACCCTCGTGGAGTAGAGACATCACTTGGGGATTCAGTAATTGCACCTAGTTTGCAGTTGTATGCAAACTTGGTCAGCCACAATCTTTTAGTTTTGGCCTGAAGTACATGCCAAACAGCAGGGGGGCCCAGCACTGACCTTTGTGGCTCCCCACTGGTGACAAGTCTGCTGGCTGATGTGGAGTCACCCACTATGATAGTATGTGTCCGGTCCGTGAGCCAGTTGGCAACCCATCTTACAACAAAGAGGTTTACATTCAGTTTGCCAAGTTTAATTGGTAATGGCAGAGTGTGGGACTGAGTCGAGATATGCTGTGTGCATAGATTTGCCCTTGTCAATAGCCCTGGTCACATTTTTGAAGAAATCCACCAGATTTAACATACAGGATCTGCCCTTGACAAAGCCAAGTTAGGTTGGATCTAGGGTTTGGAGGTTGCCTTTGTCTATTTATGACATAAAGGCCATAATGATAAGTCCCATGGCCTTACAGATGAGGCTGATCAGGCTTAAGGGTCTACAACTCACCATGTCTGAACTCACCATGTCTGTTGCTAGGTAACCCTTGTGGAAGAAAATAACTGTTGCTATTCTCCATTCTGCAGAAAAAAACAGCCTGTGGTTAGGCCAGTGATCGAAAAGGGTACTTAATGGTGATGCTACTTCATGTTTTAGCCTATTTAGAAGACAGCGTGGGATAACACCTAGTCCCACAGGGGCTTTTGCCTTAGACAAGGTTTTTATGACCTGCTCTTCAGATATGCAGGGTGGCGGAGGGGTTGTGTCAAGGTTTGTGATGAGTTTGGAGGGGATAAGGGAGTGAAATTTTCACCAAACCTATCCGCTTGCAGGTTTGCTATCTCTGTGGGGTCTCAAGTATGTGTGATACAGTTAATCACTAGTTCTGCACATGCTTGGGTCCTACCTTTTAGGCTATGTACATAGCTGTAAAAGGCCTTATGGCCATCCTTGACTGTTCTTGCTAGGTTTTTCTCAAAGGTGCCCTTAGACGATTTGACATGCTGTCATATTTGCCTACTTACACTGAGGAGGGTGCTTTTCCATTGCTGGGGCCTCATCTTGGTTTTCTTGAACAGCAACTTTTTCCATTTGTTGCAAACTTTATTGGTGATGGATGTCCACCATAGCATCTTATTTTAACTTTGGGCTTTGGCTTTGATCCTTTCTGGTACAGCAGAGTCTACACTTATGCAAGTGATTGTACAAGGCTTTATTTAGTGTAAGCTTCGGTGTAGGTGCCATTTCCAGCTGGGGGTGGGGCTTGGAATGCATTTATACCTTCACCTAGGAGGGTATAGTTTACCTTGGTGAAGTTTTTTAGTCTGACTGCACCCTTTGTGAGTTCTGGTGTTAATGTCAGCTACAAAGGTGACTGATTTGTTGTTTCATTTAACTACTGAGGGTCTGACAGTTGCGGCAGTGCATCTGTTTGTCATATTAGTGAGGACCAGAGCTAGTATGTTTGTTCCTCTTGTTGGGGTATGAAACATTGTTCCAGGGAATTTGAGTTAACAAAAAGTCAAGGAACTTTTGCATTAAGGAGTTAGGGCTAGAGTAGGTTTCCCAGTTGATGGTTGGAAAATTGAAATCCCCCATAACCATAGTGTTCGGGAATATTTGGACTGACTCCATTTTGGTCAAGTAGGCATCATGCATAACATGACCCATGGAGGGGGATCTATAACTGGCCAGAACTTGAATGAGTGTCTACCCACAGTAACCAGAACTTGGAGTAACTCCATGGAGTTGTCCAGTCTAAATAGACAGCAGGTGAATTTATCTCTAACAAACAGAAACACAGCCTCCTTTGGTTCTCACACAATTGTTTTGGGGTCTGAAGGTGGGGAAGGCATTGTATCCTTGCAAGGCCAGGGTACTGCCTGAGGCCTTGAACCAGGTTTCTGTGAATGCACAGACATCTACATCTTCCAGTGATAGAAGTGCATCCAGGGTGTGCAGTTTTTGGTTTAAGCTCCTAGTATTTAGCAGCAGGACCCTTATTTTGTTATGATTGGCAAAGTTCAAGTCTATAAGTTTGTTTGTGAGACCTTGCCTAAAAAAGTCAATATGTGGGAGGCAGCAGTCTTTGCCAGCAGCCGGAAGCCTAGTGATGCCAGATGTAAACAGTCTCTGGTAAAGCAGCGAGGTTGGTCAACCATCACTCCCCAGGTTGACAAAAACTGGATCCCCTTTAAATGACACCAAAAACTAAGCCACTTACTGAAATCAAGCATTTTTTATTCATACTGTGGCATCATTCTAGGTGAGGGTAGTATGCTGCTCAAGTCTAGGGACATACCTGCCTGGGATACATACTCAGAGAGCTCAATCACATCTCTCTTCATACAGTCCAGTGAGGTACATCTTAGGTTGTTCACTCTAGCATGAACTATGATACAGTCACAATGGTACTTGTTGTGGAGAGAGCAGAGTGCATGTGTGATCAGACTAAACCTGGCACCAGACAGGCGGCTGACCATGACTTTCTCCTTGTCCAACCTGATGAGTGGGACATCTGTGTCTCACTATGAAGTCTCCAATGACAAGAAAAATTGTTTTTTGAGCATTACGTCTTACAGGATTGGTAGGCGAGACACTGGTGTTACTATGTGTCATGGGTGCTGTGGGAACTGTGTTAGTTGCAGCAGTCTTGTGGAGGTCGCTGGCATTTTGTTATTTTTGAGAGAACCCCCGCATATGTTGATTTTTATGTCTGATGCATACTGCATGTATGAGTGGTGGTACTATGTACATGAGTAGTGGTGAGTGGGTTGACAACCTCTTCAAAGTCACTGCTTTGAATGCGAGCAAGCAGGGATTCAAGATTCTTGGTGTAGATACTTCTCTTGCACTCTGTACTACAGTGAGTTATTAGTAGAGGGTTGTCAGTGTACACAAGGCAATTGCTACACTGCCTCAGGAGACATAGGTCAAAAAGGTTGGCAGGAGAAGCAAGGATACTCCAACTCTTCATAATGCTAGGTAGAACTGTTATCACAAAGGGGGGGTTAGGACTGATCAAGAGGTGCACAATGGATGGATATTTCTGCTAAGTTTTTAAATAGGTCACAACTCACTAGTAGTATTTCATTGACCAGAAAAGTACTAAGGATGGAGGACTGCACTAGTGTGCTACAGCTGTATCTAAGGGAAAAATAGTCTAATTTATCTTTCAGTCCATGGCGCACAATTGCTTATCAGTGAGCAATGTTGCGCAACATGCAAACAAGCTGAAACCTGTTCAAACACAGGGCTTAAATACCAGAAGCTAAAAACTTCAGAAAAAACAAGTAGAAGTGCTGGGCAGTAAGAAAAGTCTCCAAAGCCTTGACGCAATTTATTTTGACAAAGAAAAACAGCGTTTTCGCTACAATATCAGAGTAGCTTCTTCAGAGGCTAAAAACACCTGGTGTTTTTAGCCTCTGAAGAAGCTACTCTGATATTGTAGCGAAAACGCTGTTTTTCTTTGTCAAAATAAATTGCGTCAAGGCTTTGGAGACTTGTCTTACTGCCCAGCACTTCTACTTGTTTTTTCTGAAGTTTGTCTACGTTTCTACTTTTCCAGAAGCTAAAAACTTGAAAAAAATGTAAAAAGGTTCAAAACGACCAATGAAGATGCTTACCCCAAGCCCTAGACCAACCCATATTTCACCAGACAGGTTCCAATCAGCACACTTCTCTAAAGTACAGACGGGCCCTTTCCAATCAAAGATGGCCTGGAAAATGTGTTCAGAGCAAACAGCCACTAGAAACAGACCCAAATGCAGCAAACCTGTATCTGGACTATGCTACAGTTACTAGCTGCTGTAGATAAAGCAACAGAATGTTTAACACAGCAGAAAAACAGAAGTGAGACACTAAAAAAAATTTAAACAGCAGAGAAACATCAAGGAGACTCAAAATAATGTTTTAAAAAGCAAACAAAGCAGTTACTTTAACATTGCTTGGCAGGAAAACCAGAAGAAGCAGAACAGACTGCAAGAGTGAAAGGTACCTGCAAATACTTAACAGTGAAAATAGTAATAAAATAGGCATTAACATGCACAATAAGGTAGCCGACTGCAGTATAACAGTGCAGTTTGGTACACAGTATTTAAACACTGCATTAAAGTAGGCAGCAGACAATAAAAGTGGAGTAAACAGTATAATTAAGCAAAAAATAAATAAGCAAGCAAACAGCTTATGGTTTTTGGGAAGTTCAGAAGTCTCTAGTCATCTGGTATCTCAGCTCAGAGTTGTGGCTGGTAGTCCACCTCAGTTCAGCTCAATACAAACGTTTATGACTTCATTTCTCAATGATTTTCCAGAAAATTACACATTTTATGAGGAGAAAAAAAAACAATTAGGAGGCAAAAATCAGGACATTTCTGCAAAATTCTGAACAGTTGGGAGATATAGCTGGCAAAGATGCAGAGATAACAGATTGGTCTGACCTAAGACGAGGAAAGATTTGTTAATTTGAAGTAGTTTATAAAGTCTGCTTCTGTATAAATCAAACAAGTAGTGAGTCGAGTGAGGAATATCTTCATAAAACATTTAGACAGCTTCAATAAATCCCAAAACACACGAGATAATACCAACCAGACGAGATAATAAACGGACAGTTTATTATGGAAAAAATGAGGATAAGCGCTTTCACTAGGTGTAGCTTCTTCATATCCAAGACAGTTTTACAAAAATCCACATGCTTTAAATACTCAAAAGCCAAACAACTGATTGAGAACAATTATTCAATAATTAATTAATTATTCAATTAGCTATTCTAAAGCTATAGTAGGACTGAGCAGCAAATGCAAAAAATCAGAATGCAAACTCTATAGCGTTAATGTCGGGTTAATATAAAAATAGTATAACTGTCTTAAGTACACTAATTCATGGACATTTTGTATGCATATCTAACAACCAGAATAAAAATAAAAACATGAGAAATAAAAAGAACACATACATCATAAAAACTCTTGCTATGCTGGATGATAATTATACTGAAAGGTAACTAAATATATCCGCAATCTTAATGTGCCAGTTTAATAATAAATATGTATGAAACTATGTGCCTGTATATATTCACATTATGTAAATACATATATAATAATAATCAATATGTATATGAATAAGATATGTAATAAATAATGTGAGTATATCTATAAAAGTTAATGAGTAACCTAATAAATGGATTAAAATTGATGTAAACGTTAATAAATGTATGTTTAAATAAATATAATAAATATATAATAACTATGTGTATATAATAAATATAAATATATGTGTGTAATGTAATACAATAATATAAAATAACATGTGAATATAAAAAGGCCAAATGGATCTGTCATCAGAAATCTGTATGTATCCCTACGTGTAATGCAACTGTAGAAATTCATCATAATAATACATATAAAAATGTATCCACATTTTTACATAAAAGTGTATCTATAATTAAATTAAAAATGGATATTTCTGCGTTTTTTGAGGTGAGGTTTGATGGATGCTCTGTCATTTAGGCCATGACCTTTATCAGCTCTAAGTAAAATAATCCATCTACTTTCTCTATCCTCAGTATGATTAACAATGAACCCTCCTCTTTGGTTCACAGTAATTTTCTCTAAGACCCTAAAAGTAAATGTATGTTCTGGGTTAGTTTGTATGACATGCTTTGCTAATGCATTTTGTATATTATCCTTTCTTATATTGTAGCAATGTTCTCTAATCCTATCACGTAAAAACCTGTTGGTTTTACCAACATAAAAACAAGAACATAGCTTGCATACAGCCAAATAGATAACATTTGGAGTCATACAATCCGCATCAACTTGAGTGGGAAATTCCCTTTATGTATCTGGGTGTATAAAAATTATGTTAGTATCTATCAATGAGCAGAAATTACAATGTCCACATGGTTTAGTATAATGTTGATTTGTGGAAGCTGTATCTGCTGTTCGATAGCATAGTAATCTTTTAAGATTCTTTTTATTTTTGTAAGTGAAAGAGGGATTATTGCCTGCTATTGATGTCAATATATCATCAGCTTTTAAAATGTTCCAGTTTTTACAAATAATATTTCTGATCTGAGTATTATCTGTTGTGTAGGAAGTCAAAAATCTTATAGTTCCTAGCTGTGTGTCAGTTTCAGTATTATTTACTATGGATTGAGGTCCAAAATATGGTGTACCTGTAGTTGCACGTAAACTACAAATAGAGTTCATATGCTCATCTAACTCTTCAGGTTTGTAACCTCTTTCCAAAAATTTTTCTTTCAAGTCATTAAGGTCTCTGTGAAAACCTGTATCATCAGCATTGAGTCTGGACATTCTCAAAGCTTGTCCTTTCATTATGTTATTAAAAACATACCTAGGATGCATGCTAGTCCTAAATAACAACATATTCCTATAACACGGTTTCCTAAAGATTCCTGTGTTAAATATACCACATGGTAATTTCTCTATTAATAGATCTAAAAACTCAATTTTATCATTAGAATAATTCATTGTAAATTTTAAACATGGTGTTAATTCATTCATCATTGTAGAAAAATTATTTAAATCATCAATGGTACCATTCCATAAAATAAACACATAGTCTACAAAACGTCTGTAAAATTGTACATGTGTTTTGAACAAGGGTTCATTAAACAGCAGCAGTTCTTCCCAATGAGCCAGGAACATGTTGGCGTAGCTATTGGCACATGAAGTGCCCATAGCTACGCCATCTAATTGTTGGTAAATATTATTTCCAAACATAAAAATATTATTTTCTAGTACCAACTCAAGGAAGTGCACTAGCAGATCAATTAAAACTTTACTATAAGTACTGTGCTTATCAAGATAGGAGTTAACATAAGTTAAACCCAGTTCATTCGGTATGACTGTGAATAAAGACTGTGCATCATAGGTCACTAAAATTAAGCCAGATATGGGGTTTAGTTGGTTGCTAACATTATAGAGATCTATTAAAAACTGCTTAGAGTCACACAAGACAGAGATATTCTGATTTAAAATATGTCTTAAGTGTTTCTCTATAAAAACTGAAATGTGTTCAGTGACCCATCCTTTCCCAGACACTATCGGTCTCATTGGGGGTCTGGTTAAACTTTTGTGCATCTTGGGTAGCCCATTTATAATCGGGACAGTTGGTGTTTTAATCAATAAGTATTCAAAACAGCCTTTATTAATTAGTTTACTTCTGTGTATATCTAACAGGGTATTGTGTACATAGTTAACCATATCATATACTTTATCAAAATCAATAGATGTGTAAAAAGTATCTTGCAACATATTGTTCATTTCAGTTTCATAGTGTATAGTGTCCATTACTACCATCCCTGAACCCCTATCTGCTGGTCTTATTATAATATTTAGATCATTTTTCAAATTATGAAGGCTTGTTCGCTCATGATATGACAAATTATTATGTGTCTTATGTCTAAAGTTATTCATTTCATTATCATGATAATATTTATAAAGTTCTTCTTCTGTGGTTTTCATGTATGCCTCAAGTAATGGATGATTAATTGGGATATAGTCACTAAGATTCTTAAAGGTAAATGGATCTATAGCTTCAGAGACATTACCAGAATTATTGGTATGGTTGGTATTCTTATAGATGTACTTAAGCATAAGCTTCCTACAGAACACTTTCAGATCTATGAAAGTATCATCTAGTGTACTCTTAGTATGGGGGATGAAATGTAAGCCTTTAGTTAATAAACTAATATCATGATTTGACAATGGAATACTAGACAGATTGTAAATTAGGTCTTGTTTTGATGTGTCCACATTTTCTTTAAAGTTGTATTGTGTGGTAATTCTCCGGATAGTTTTCTTTTTTGCCTTCCTCTGCTGACCGAGCGTATCCGGCTCTGGTTCTTTTCTTGTCGTATTGCCAAAGGGAAGGATAAATTAATGCCAGCCCCTTTATTATTTTCTTTTATTTTCGGTCTGACAGACTGTTCAGAGTCATTCATGGGACTTCTTTTGTTTTTAACATTAACAGTGGGATAAAGATTAACACCATTGTCCATGCTGGTATGGGTTAAATGTATCACATCTAAGGAATCATTGCACGTATTATTGCCATCATCAATTAATGTTGGTTCCACAACAGGGTCAGTATTAATAGGTGTAATATTAAAGTCATTTCCTTGATTTTGATGTACCAAGGATTCCCCTATGGTGTTGGATACTTTAACGCAGGGAGAATTTACAGAAGTTGTTTTAGTCCTATTAATTCTTTCAATAGCTATAGGTTGTCTTAAATTAGCACTGTTGATACCACTATTAGTATTGAAAGCTCGACCAGAATTGTGTCTCTCCCATACAAAGACTTGGCCAGTTCTAAAATCATTCATGTCCCGTGTAACTTTGCTCTGTTTTTTGTTGAAACAGCTTACGTTCGTAAGCAGAGACCAGTCTAGTATATTATCAAAAAGTCTGTGCACTGCATTGTCTCTGAAATCATTAAACAGCTGTTGTTGTAAACTGTTAATTCTGGCAATCAAAACCTCTTCTTCAGGTTTAAAAAAGTTTATAAGTAATTGAAGGTACTTACAACTGGTGTCCATATTAATTCGCTGCCATAATGCAAGAAGTTCAGGGTATTCATTCCTTTGACTCGGCATAGAAAAAACTCTTGAGTCCACATGGAATAATAGCATTGTCCAAACAGAATTGGAAATGCTGCCGCTGCAGCTGTAAACGCTTTAGTTTATAAAAATCCTTTTCTATCTCACTCAAAACTCGGTTGACCTTCTGGAAGTCAACAGTAGATTCATCGGTATTAGCTATTAGTTGTTCACTGAAAAGCGACCATGTAGCGGTTAGCGTACCATTCAGATGCTGCTGAAATCTGGCTTCTATCTCTTCCTTGCCCCAGTGCTCACTTCTGGGCACATACGCTAACTCAATGTCTGCCATGGTAATCAAAACACACAAATTCCACTAGTTCAATCGATGTAGTCTCGTAGCTAATGTCAGTAATCCAAACAGACAAATTCCGTTGACCCACTCAATAAACTCACGTAACCAGAACAAGTAAAAAAGAGCAAAACTAAAAGTTAACAGTGTCACTGGTTACCTGCAACACACTTGTAAGCTGGTTTGTTAAATAATGCTTCTGTATAAATCAAACAAGTGGTGAGTCGAGTGAGGAATATCTTCATAAAACAGGTAGACAGCTTCAATAAATCCCAAAACACACGAGATAATACCAACCAGACGAGATAATAAACGGACAGTTTATTATGGAAAAAACGAGGATAAGCGCTTTCACTAGGTGTAGCTTCTTCAGATCCAAGACAGTTTTACAAAAATCCACATGCTTTAAATACTCAAAAGCCAAACAACTGATTGAGAACAATTATTCAATAATTAATTAATTATTCAATTAGCTATTCTAAAGCTATAGTAGGACTGAGCAGCAAATGCAAAAAATCACAATGCAAACTCTATAGCGTTAATGTCGGGTTAATATAAAAATAGTATAACTATCTTAAGTACACTAATTCATGGACATTTTGTATGCATATCTAACAACCAGAATAAAAATAAACATGAGAAATAAAAAGAACACACACATACATCATAAAAACTCTTGCTATGCTGGATGATAATTATACTGAAAGGTAACTAAATATATCCGCAATCTTAATGTGCCAGTTTAATAATAAATATGTATGAAACTATGTGCCTATATATATTCACATTATGTAAGTACATATATAATGATAGTCAATATGTATATGAATAAGATATGTAATAAATAATGTGAGTATATCTATAAAAGTTAATGAGTAACCTAATAAATGGATTAAAATTGATGTAAACATTAATAAATGTATGTTTAAATAAATAATAAATATATAATAACTATGTGTATATAATAAATATAAATATAAATATATGTGTGCAATGTAATACAATAATATAAAATAACATGTGAATATAAAAAGGCCAAATGGATCTGTCATCAGAAATCTGTATGTATCCCTACGTGTAATGCAACTGTAAAAATTCATCACAATAATAAATATAAAAAATGTATCCATATTTTTACATAAAAGTGTATCTATAATTAAATTAAAAATGGATATGTCTGCGTTTTCTGAGGTGAGGTTTGATGGATGCTCTGTCATTTAGGCCATGACCTTTATCAGCTCTAAGTAAGATAATCCATCTACTTTCTCTATCCTCAGTATGATTAACAATGTCCCCTCCTCTTTGGTTCACAGTAATTTTCTCTAAGACCCTAAAAGTAAATGTATGTTCTGGGTTAGTTTGTATGACATGCTTTGCTAATGCATTTTGTATATTAGCCTTTCTTATATTGTAGCAATGTTCTCTAATCCTATCACGTAAAAAACTGTTGGTTTCACCAACATAAAAACAAGAACATAGCTTGCATACAGCCAAATAGATAACATTTGGAGTCATGCAATCCGCATCAAGAGTGGGAAATTCCCTATATGTATCTGGGTGTATAAGAATTATGTTAGTATCTATCAATGAGCAGAAATTACAATGTCCACATGGTTTAGTATAATGTTGATTTGTGGAAGCTGTATCTGCTGTTCGATAGCATAGTAATCTTTTAAGATTCTTTTTATTTTTGTAAGTGAAAGAGGGATTATTGCCTGCTATTGATGTCAATATATCATCAGCTTTTAAAATGTTCCATTTTTGGGACTGAAGGTTGAGTCTCAGGATTATTGCAAGCAGCAATTAACAAATTCTCCAAAGTTGGCAAATAGGAGGCATGGGTGTAGAAGGAGATGCATCCACTTGTAACATGCAATATAGGGGAAACATTCATTCGCTTGTTCCCACAAAACATTACATTCATCCTGGAAATAGACCGTGGTAGACAATTCCTCCAAAGGAAGTAGTTAGGACCACATTTCCTCAGACAGAGATTTGGACTTGTGACTCCAAGTAAGGCAACAATGTGTCTGTCAAATTCAGAATCCTCTGAAAAAATTAAGGATTTCACAGTTCTAGGATTAACAGCTTTTAATAATTGCCTCTCTATGGTAAGAAAATCACCTCTATGAACAGACACCATGTCTTCATATGAACCCTTATTTTTTTTTTTTTTATTTCATTATTTACAAGTAATATCCTGGAATAACACTGACTATGAAAAAGCACTTCAGCCGATCAAGAGGTCTCTATCTCAAGCTATCCCAAGAAGCAGCCCGGAGTGTGTCCCAGATCCTAAAAATTTGGCTCTCCTATGTACAAGACAATAAAAACACCCAGAGTTGACACTGCTGAACCTCAGTCCATGGTGGCTGAAAGGAATGCACCAGGGGAGCCAGAAGAAGCGAGTGATCAGAGGAAAAACAGGTGGCCACTACAGATTCACTTACCAACAGTCAAGGCACTGACTGAGCTCACAGTGACAGGAACTGCTCTTTATTTTACTTTTTCTTTTCAGTACAGCAAGTGCCAACAGGACCAGAGTTAAGCATCTACGCTACAGCTGAGAAGCAGTTCTGGAAAAATTTAGATGGAAGGTACGTTGTCACAAACGTATTCACATGCAGCCCATACACACTTACATTTCCTCACACAGGCCTATTTTCTGTAAAAGAATAAGCCAAAATACAGAAAATAATGTATACCACCCAACATTTTTCACCAAAGAAATTGTCCATAAATAGACTTAAAGGCACAGCTAGAGGGGTTTGGCTTTATTGGCCTGAAATTGTCCATAAATAGACTTGTAAAAGTAAAAAAAAAAAAGTCATGGACATTCAAAATTGCCATTAAGCTGAAACACCTGATATCCTTAAGTTTAATTTGCATATATCCCATGTTGCCTCTGATACAAGAGGTTTAAAGTATCACACAGTGGAAAGTTTAGCTTTGTTAGATTTTTCTTTTTGTGTTTAACCAGCTGGTTTTCCTGTGTGACACTTTTACTCATTGTTTTAGTTTGTTAGTTTTGATGTTTTGTAAATATCCTAATGTTTATAGACATCAGTTGGGTACAGCAAATCTTGTGTTTCCAAAAGTCATTCTTCTTATGCTGCGCTGATGATACCATAAAAAGGCAGACACATGCATTCCACAGCTAGAGAGTTTGGCTTTATTGACCTAAAAAGTCATGGGCATTCAGAATTGCCATTTAGCTGAAACACCTTTGTCCTTAAGGGGTGATTTGCATATATCCCATGTTGCCTCTGATACAAGAGGTTTAAGGTATCACACAGTGGAAAGTCTAGCTTTGCTCAATTTTTCTTGTGTTTTTTAAGCAAAGCATAATGACAGAAAAAAATAAAATTTATGCTTGTGTACACTTTGTTACAACTTCAGCTTAAAAATATTTTTCTGCCTGTTAAAACACTTGCGTAAACTAATTGTGTGTTTCTATGAATCTGTGTTTGCATAAGCAATGCACATTTACCATTACATAGCTTCCTATTCATAAGATATACACTTAGCTAATTACTAGGTTTCTCAAAGGAGAAATACTGCTTTTAGGCACAAAACATAGCAACATTTTTTTTAAAACAGGAAGAGAAGGGAAGGAAAGGTTGCCTGACAGGACCTATCTGCCAAAAATACTGGTTGCTGCTCCTTTGAAGCTTCTGAGCTGCTTCCTCGGGTGCATTCCAAACCCCCCATATCACATCCTCATTAGTGAGAACGGATCACAAAGCTGCCTCATTTATTTATTTACAGCTTCATGACAGGGAAGTCCACTGGGCCATGAGGAGCCCGTTTTCAGTGGAGGCCCATGAAAAAAAACTCCAAAACAACAGTTACAAAGAAAGTAGCATATGCAATTAACTGTTGAGAATATACAGTATACAATAAAATAAATAAGGTAACATACAACAGATTTGCAGGGAAACAACATACAATACAGTAAAAAATAACATAAGTACATATGAAAAAAAATTTTTTTTTGCAAGTCAAGGAACAGTACGAGTAAGAGAGGATTGGGTGCAATTGGTGACCGTCACATATGGGGATAGTGAGGAAAAATACAGAAGTAGTTGTTACAGAGGATGGAGAGGTCGATGGCTAGAGGGGGAGTTTAAGCTGGGGAGTGGGGTGCACGTATCCATTTAGTAGTAAGATAGGAAAACAAAAGTGATTTGAATTTAGTGTTGCCCTGGGTACTATGAAGAGTTTGAGGGAGAGAGAGTTATACAGTTTAGAGCAGGAAAGAAGGAGATTGCCAGGGTGTCAAGATGGTTTGTGGATCTGTAGGAGGTTTTGGTTTTCTGATCTGAGTGAGCAGCCAGGGGTGTAGAGGTTTAGTGCGGTAGAGAGAGAGGGGCAGCTAGTAGGTTTGTGGATGAGCTTGTGGGCATTAGTGAGTTTAAGCAAGGTCAGGTATTTGGGAAGTTCGAACCACTGAACATTTGAAATAAAAATCAACCCAGAAAATCCAGCTAAACCAGTAACAACTATTAAAAGGCAAACTACATCCTGGGCAGTGACAGTTTAAATTCAAGGTTCCCCTCCAACCCCAAGACCCAAGCTACCTATGCAGATTTATTCTGAATCACTATACAAACACGTGAATGAATGCATAGAGGGTGCTGTACCTACCAGAAATAAACTCAATAAACACTAAAAACAAACCCCACTGGTGAATCCTCTCCTAAACCAGGCATATATTAAAAGAAGAAAACTTGTGTCCAAACTCAGGAAAAGCAGTTTCCTTTAAAGACAAGTGTTCTTTTATACAACTAAAGACAATAAACCAAGAGGCCTAATTTAGTCCAAGAAGGCATACTATGAGGCCAGGATAGCCTCACAGGCCAAGGACAATTAGTAGGCCTTCTGCAGCTATGTCTGGAACAGTAGTTGTAACACACAATAGTGTGCTAAACTGGTAGTGAACGGTACCTACCTACACTGATCAAGGTGACATAGCAAATCTACTGGTTGATTGATTCAGCTCAAACATCACCCTGCCACTCCCCCTAGCTCCACCAGGTGAAATCCCCTCCAACATACATCCCCCTGCTATCAGCAGGGACCAGGTGCTGACAGCACCTAAAACCAAGAACTCTACCTCCATGGGTTCCAATAACATCCTTAGTTGCCATCTCAACAGTCAAACATGACTATTTGAGGCACTCTTAGTACAGCCTTGAAACAGGCTACATTCTAAGTGAATGGAGGGCTGCAACAGTCATTCTACTCCACAAGGGCAGAACATCAAAATACCCAGGGAACTAAAGACCCATCAGGTAAATAATCTAATACGCAAAGCCCCGGAATGAATTATCATGGAAAAAACAAGGACACTGCCAACCTACAGACCCTGGACCCATCCAAATTTAGCTTTAAGGGAGTCTACTTAACCTGGTATACTTCTTTTGAGAGGGTCACCAACACAATGTACAAGGGTAAAGCAATGTATTCTGCATATCCTGACCTGGCTAAGGTATTTGATACAATACCCCAGTCAGGCATTGTTGACAAGTTTTCCAAATTACATGTAAACCCTTGCATAACTTGCTGGACTGAGGGTTGGCTCACTGACAGCACCCATGAAGTCAGGATCAGTGAGACCACCTCCAGCAAAAGACCATCACCAATGGGGTACTCCAGGGCTGCATTATGGGCCCGCTCCAGTTTGGCATCTACTTCTCGAAAATCAAGGCCAACGTTCAAGGCCTCAGGCTCATCAAGTTCGCAGATGTCTGTAACTTGGAGCCAATACAAATTCCCCCCAAACACAGACATCTTGCAAGTGGGTTTAACACAGAGAAATGACTGATGCCAAAGCCATAGCCTAAAACTCAGTGCCAAAAATTGCATTATAATACCCTTCACGAAACTGTCACAGCAAGTTAATTACTCCATCAATAAAACACTCCTAAAAGTCGACAGCATTTTAAAAGATGTAGGAAGAATTGCAGAATGCAATCTGGCCTTTAACCAACATGTAGCCAAGCTAATAAGAAAATCATGCTAAATCACCTAACATACAGGTAAGGGTATCTCATCCAGGTCCAAGGAAGTTATAGTACCACTCTATTTGTCTCTTATCAGATCTATATTTAATACAATGCTCTCTATGGCATGTATCTTACCAGACATTTGCAAAAGTCAGAACGCCCACAAAGGTTTCTTACAAGAATTATTCAGGGCATGAATATCCTGTCCTACACCAATCACTTACAGGGTCTGTCTCTATTCATTTTCCTACAGGCTGCTGAGAGGGGGATCTTTGCCCAGCTTAAAGGGTTGCTTCAAATCCAGCCCTGATGGATCTGTTGCACATAAGCAAAACATTCACCATGAAAAACAATAGATCCAGGGGAAATAAACTTTGCTTTGACATAAACAGAACATGCTGGAGAGGAGGATGGGTGTCCCAAAGCATCCCAGCACTATGGAATAGCCTCCCCATGCATGTAAAACAAAGCTCACCACTGACTACTCAAATTAAATTTTGATGATTTTGGATGGGAAATCATAATTTACCCTTGGTCTGATCCTGTTGTCCCTTATGTATAGAGGCCATCAATAAAAAGTATCATCCTAACACCTCCCAATCCTTAGCTACCTGCATATTAACATGCCCCCTCCCTATATATTACTTTTAGGACCCAGTGTTTGTCTAGGCTTGTAAGGTCCCTAGTTGTCATTAGCCTAGTGACAATCTATGAAAGTATAAAACAGAGCCTCCTCAAATCAACTTTACACAAATTGCTTGAAACTGTGGAAGGACAAACTTGTTAGTAGAACAACTGCAAGCATAAATGGTCTCTGCAAACATTTGTTCAAGGCATAAGTACACAAATCACTAAAATTAAAATTCTAAACAAACTTCATCAAATTAAATCCTGCTCTGCAGTATAAAATGGGAAGAAAAAAAATAATATAATGCTCTAATAAGAAGGTACCATTTTCAAACTAGCCGGAAAAAACTGAATACCAAAGAATCTAACAGCATCTATATGAACTACAAAATGAACTGGCACCTCACCCAAGTGTCATGTTTAATCATAGCCTCACCTCAGACTTCGTGCCCACTGAGTGGCACACAGCTACAGTTATACCACTCCACAAGGGGGGATCCACTGCCTCATCAGTCTGACAAGCCTGATCTGCAAGGCCATGGACCTTATAAACAAAGACATTGGCAACCTTCAAACACTGGACCCCACGCAGTTTGGGTTCGTGAAGGGCCAATCTTGTCTCCTGAACCTGACTGACTTCTTTGAATCAGTCTTCAGACCCATGGACAAGGGTAAGGTGGTCCACACAGCCTATCTAGATCTCGCCAAGGCCTTCGACACCATCCCCCACTCTGGAATCATAGATAAACTTACTAAGCTGGGCATTAGTCCCTACCTCAATCGATGGGTTGCCAACTGGCTTACTGACAGAACCCACACTTTAAAAGTACAGACTCCAAATCCAGCTCCTGACAAGTGGAGTACCTCAGGGTTCAGTCCTGGGACCACTCCTCGGCATCTACTTCTCTGAAGTACAGGCCAACACTAAGGGACTGCAAACTGGGAGCCATTATTGAATCCCCAAATGATGTGGATATTCTAAGGGCCTTACAAAAACAGATGCTTGGTGCCAGTGCCATGGGCTCAAGCTCAATGGTCAAGAAATGTATAATTATCCCCTTTGGGAAAAAACATGTACCCGTGAATTACCACATGGGTGGCAGTACACTAAACACAGTGTGATAAGAGACTTAGGGACACAGGTGGACAGTGGTCTCACCTTCGATAACCACATCAGTCAGGAAATCCTTTTATGTGGCACACCTCATCACTAAGGGCTTTTCATCTAGGAAAAAAGGAGGTCATTGTCCCACTGTACTCATCCCTCATTAGACCCATTAATAGAATGCAACAGAATACAACGCCCCATTTGGTATGTACCTCTCAAGACATCTGCAACAACTGGAAAGGCCGCAGAAATCTCACTAAAAGAATCACAGGCCTAAAGCAGATGCCCTAACTGACAGTCTAAAAAAAACTCCACCTATATTCTGTTGCATATCGTCTACTCAGAGGCGATCTCTGCTCAACATACTAGGCCATGTCTAACCGAGGTGTTGGACATGTTACACAAAGAAATCCCAATCCCTCAGAGACACACGCTCCAGGGACCTAACCTTGTCATCACAATGAACAAAACATGCTAGAGGGATAGGTTCCTGACCTAGAGACTCCCCAGACTCTGGAATAGACTGCCCATACATGTCAAGCTGAGCACCTCTTTGGTCCTCTTCAAAAGGAACCTTGATGATTGGATGGGAGATAAGAAATTCACCCCGGGGATTATGTCAGACGCCCTGCTAGACAGGGGTCCAGGGAAGTAAATACTGTGGGAAGAAACAGCCAGGGAATTGTTAAGGCTAGGCTTGTATAGGCCATAGGGCAGATAGCCTAGTTCCAACCTATGAACCTATAAGAAAATAACACAACAAATATATTAAAAGCTGAGGGGAGAGAAGCCAGTCAAAGCACGCCTACAAATACTGACTTTGAACCAGAAGCTTCAGTGGTTGGAAACAACTAAGAGAGAAGACTAAAATAGTTAATCATAATCCTATGGGAAAGTTACAACAGAAATACTACAACAATGGTAGGCTGAGGCTATTTTCAGACGTGACTATACTTTACACATGGCAACAGAGAACTGAAGGGTCAGTCACATGGCATTATGAGTAAAATGGGATGAGCCAGGTAACCAGGGAAAGTTTTAGATACCAGGCTATATAAATCCTACTAGTCTTAGTCCTAAAGGTAACTGAACTGCCCGATCTCAGATTTAGTTTCAACACTGTGGCTAGCAAATGTTTACAGTTCTTCAAACTATGGATGCGATATTCTGGAAAAGGCCATTGTTTCTGTGACTAGGGAGACATGACGGATGATACCAATTTGCAAAAATTTTTGTCATTTACTTGAGGAAATTGGATTGTTGCTTGGCAATTTCAGAAATGTTCACAAATACCTGACCTGCTTGGCAATTTCAGAAATGTTCACAAATACCTGACCTGCTGAAAGTTCAGATACACTGATCCACTAAGGCTTAATGTAAAACATGAGTAATCACGGTCATAGCACACCCCAGAGTGACATTAAAGCAAGTAATTCCGGTTTGATGAATTGCTATTCAAAAAAGTGACAAGACTAGTATACTGCAATTTGGGTAATAAACAGCTGTCAAATCAGATAAGCAGGATCTCTTTGCTGCTGACCACAGGACATGGTTAATAGACAATACTTAAAAGGAAACTATAGCCATAAAATCTGATTTTGCTACCATGCCATGTATAGTGCATTATGTTCCAGGCAAGGTGACCTCTGAAGTAAAAGAAAAAATAAATGGAGGAGTAAAAGCGTACTAGTGATTGCAAACCATACACTGGCACCAGTATTGGAAGACAAATTGCAAATAATGAGCTGAAAAGGGGCAATTTTAAGTGGAGTCAGAGTTGCACAGCTGATTTTTTTTTTTTTTTGTGGGGTGGGGCGAGGATGACAGACACCTTATACACAGTGCATAAAAATATGTAATGTGCAAACGGATGCAGCATGGTGTTAACTGCTGCATGGGAAAATCCTGCCCTTGAAAGAATGCTTTTGGTTGACATAATGGATTGCCACAGGGGGGTAGGATACAAAATGAAATAAAAATTAATTAATCTTAAGGAAAGACAAACAGGAGGCTGTAGACAAAATATTAGCCAAGAAGGCCTCACAGACAGGCAAATAAGCAAAATCTAGCTCACAATGAAAGTTTGGCACGTCTGCCACATGGACTTTCATAGAAGAATTGGGGAATCCAGAGTCAAAAGACTTTAGACAGGTAAGGTAGGACTAATGAAAAGTAGATCTAAAAGATCCCTTTGTTGGGGATCCAAACAGAAAAAAATTGGTCCATCTCAGCAAGCCTTTAGGGCAGAGTATCACTGAAAGGAGGAAACAGAAACTATTCTTTCAAAAATGCAGAATTTTTACTTGTACGTGGAAATGACGTCAGGGAGTCAACTTTATGGTTTGAAGATCTCAAAATGTCTTTCCTGAAGGGGTGAGACTGCAATGTCCTGAAAGACTGTAGATGGAAACACTAAACAAAAAACTGTCTCAAGTCTCAGGGAAGAAACAATGTCTGCCTGGGCCAGGAGGAACTATCAAAATTGACTATGCCGTGAGAAGCTTGGCTTTCTGGATGAATGTCATCATGACATAATTCCATGGGACAGCATAACGGATAAATAAGAAGGTGCATCAAAAAGCCTGTTACGACACTGGGCAAAGCAAGTACTACACTGCCAACATGGTAAAACAGTTTACTATGCTTAGACTGTGAATAGCTCAACTGGTGTACTGGAATGTACATGTTTATATGATGGGGTGCAACTCAGACAGACACAGAAAGCTTCTCACCCATCCTGAACTACTCTCTGTCCTGATGCATTGTTTAACAGTGTGAAAATTCTACTTCTCACCTCTCAGTGAGTATATATTCAGTGCCCCAAGCCGACATCACAATGCATATTCTAGCTGTGCCACAAGTACAACTAGTCTGCTTTTAAAAGTCTTATCCATGAGACTAACTTGTCACAGTATTAAAAATATCTTCACTTTAACAATAAATGTAACCGTGCCTTCAGAAAGTAGATTTTTTCAGTTTAAATGTCAGCCATTACATGCAACATCTTTAAAATGTGTTCTACTTTCTCCCATTCTTTTCACTACAACAGCATTACCTTCTGGTAATTACATTTTTAATCACAGTTAGCTATAAAACGCTTTTATTGTCATTTTTCCATTATGGATCATTTAGCTTGTGAAAGTCCTTTTAACAGGCTCAGTAATTAATCAGCTACAGTTGTCATTACTTTCAAAGAATAGTTTCGATGACTGCTTTCAGGACTAGACAGCCTAACCACAAACTGCTCCATTAGCACATTTTCAAGGAAATCAGGACAATGTGTTTCTAATCACAGATCAGCATGGATAGGAGTGATGTTTCAGTTTATTAAAAGTTCAGTCTTGTCAGCAAGTATTCCGTGGTATTTCTTCTTCTCAGCTACAGTTAATGCAAACAACTGTTTTGCTGACTTGCTTATACTCAACTTCCCATTTCAGGGCTAGCCTGGGTTAAAATGCATATGCACACTTTTTGAAGGCTAACTGATGGATCAATGTGAAAGCAGCACATCTGTATGGAAAAAATAATAATGCTGGCCTTAACCCCTCTACTTGCAGCTAATTTTAAATGATGCATTTAAAAAATATAGGCTATGCAAATGAAAACACTGCAGTGCAATTTAAAGACAACAAATTAACTTGCACTGCTTAAAATACAATACTCTGCAGTAAGTTATAACAGTTCTCATGGACTAATGCAGCTTTTTTCAAAAGCATGCATGCTGAATAAAATCTTAACGTGTTCTAATAAAGACTCAAGAAGTGTGGGAAAAAGTGCATTTTTCTACAAAAGGATGAAGCATACTGGAGAAGGAAAATGTATAATGCTTTTGTATTTATTCTATCATCAAGGGGTGGCACATTAATGCAAAGAATGATGTGAAGTAAAATGTCAGTGTTGCGGTACATAGACTGCCTCTTTTTCCCGGTCTCTCTTCTCTCTCTCTGATATTAGGAAGCTCAGGAGGCTGTGCATCCACACACATGCACACACACTCACCTACATACCGGGATTCATGTCCCCGTACTGGTTATTTTACTTCACTCCTGAAGTGGTGTCACTCAGATGACATGCTACACCAAGGTCAGATGAGCATGAGCTGGTGATAGCTCAAGCTGATGTAAAATATTTCATGGCATTTTATCAAAATAACGGACTATAGCTCAAGCAGATGTAAAATATTTCATGGCATTTTATCAAAATAATGGAATTTACTCAATGAAGTGGTCTCCCTGAGGCTATGACTAATTGGACTAATATAGTCAAAAAGAAGTATGCAAGCAAATAAGTAAAATCAAAATTTAAAGAAACTTCTACACATACACCCTTGGAAATTGCAAAACTCGCCATAAGACTTTGGAAACACTAAATACTTGTGCAAGGAAACTGCACAACTAAATTAGAACCTGCAAGCATAACCCTTTGTCTTGGAAGCATGGAAGTCAGCTCAGAGTTTTCTTAACTGCAAGGGAACTATGGCTGCAGGTGTAAAAACCAACATTGCTTATGTTCAGAATGTACAAAATAAGTCTGCCAGCATCATTCTGCATGTACTCTCCGGAATTCATTCTCCATAACAGGCTTCACCTGGTACCTCTGTTAAAGATGGCCAAACTTTACCTCTAGCCTTTCACTCAAATTTAATTTACTGTTTCACAAACATAGTTTTTCTAATATTCAACAAATAGAGATAATCCCTGCATTTTTCTTCCAGGTCTGGGGATAGCCCTCTAGCTAATCCTATAACAAACACCACTCCTTTGGTGACTGGGCCTCCTCCTATCTTATTTCAAAGTTACAGAAAAATAAATAAATATCTATAAAAATGCCCATCTTGAATAATCTTTAGGACATGTGCAGAAGGCAATGGTACCACTCGGCAGACAAACCTTCTGCCAAGCACCCGTTCCCATTATGCACCATACATCCCATTCTCTTCAATTATGAGTTCAAGGAGAAAGCCGAGGTGGTAACCTTTACCATTTACTCCAAAAACATTAGGGATGCTCAAGTGGATTTAGCTTTCCAGACTGCCAGGTGCTCTGTTTCCACATTATACATCCCTCTCGTAACAGTTCTGAAGTGACGCAAAAAGATGAAGCAGACATACATTAAAAATGCAGATGAGAGGAGAAGGAAAGACAAAAGACGTGAGTTAATAGGTGAACAATGCAAGGAAGATATGTTAATGAAGATAGATCGTTTTACAGATCACTACAGTAAATGCATGGAACTTTACTATCTGTTAAGAAAACGTCCATTTTAGTAAGCTCTGTTAGCATACGGGGATGAAGCCCCAACTAGAGTTCAAACAGTGGCTCAGCACCTGCTGGAGCTGACATGGGAGAAGTGGTATGGCTTTGCCAGCTTGCATCTTTTTTTTTTTTTTTTTTTGGGGGGGGGGGGGGGGGTTACAGGTCCAACCAATTGGGCCTACTACAAAACCTTCAGTAGAGACCAAAGATCCCATGGTAACATTGTCTTTGAGGAGGTCAGGGCTGTCTTCAGGGACCTTGCACAAGCAAGTAACATGCCTTCACTGGTCCCTACTGCACACAAAACTCTTAGGCGGTGGGTTATGGGCCTTCAAGTATAACCCCCTTTTCCTCAGACGTGTGAAGTCTCCACTTTGTGCCACAATGCTCCTGATCCTGGAGAGAAAGAATGGGTTGTAGGGATTTCATCTGCCAGGGGAAAAAAGGCTAGTGGAATGAGTGGAGGGGAGGAGCTTGATGGTTAGTCAATGAGGCAGCAAAAACATAAATAAGAACTCCCCCCAACCATAAAAAGGTCCATCTTTAGTAACCTTTATAACAATAATTCCTAGTTATAACTCCTGGTTTGCTACACTCATGGGAACGTACCCCTAATAAACAGTAACCCTAAGAAACTATAAGCAGCTTACAATGCCTCACAAACATGTTCAGGGAAGAACAAGTTGCCATTGCAGAGATACTGAAGGTGGAGTTGTAGAAAAAGGCCATGGAAGTAATCGCTACTGTAGCAGAATGAGCTGCAAGAGTTGAAATGAAGCCCTTACCATGCTTCTTATGACAACAGGCAATGTAAATGGCTATCCACCCAAAAAAGATAAACTGGATATCCTTTCTGATTTACTGGAATTAAGAAAAGGACTCCAAGAGCTGATCTTTTTCTAACTGACTTTGTTGCTGTCCGCTTTATGTGGTCAGAACTCTGTGAAGAAGATAATCTGTATGACTGAAAAAAATGTTTCTGTAGCAATCAGGTGTAAAGGCTAGGTTAGTCTGCAAAAACATCCTTTCTCTGTGAAAAGCCAGAAGAATAGATTTCACAGCAGGGACCTGAAGCTCAGAGGTGAGCTTGGTAGAAGTAACAGCCAAAAGAAAGAGGGATGAGGATGCAGGCTCACATGGTAGAAACTTCTGTTATAAAAATAAATAGCCCAGTGATGGAAGTGGGTCCCTGGTATGGTAAATGACCAAGCAGTCTGTGTAAAAATGCTTTGCAGACTTTCAAATATTCTCGTTAAATGGAATACTGACCAGAATAGAAATAAGGGTAGTCACCAAATAAATTATGATACAAGAATAATTTTAAACCAGAGTCAACGAGTTCTGTGAGATAACCAAAAGTAATGTGCTTACCACAAGTTTAGCTATGCAGAAGGTCCTGCTGACAACACTGATGCTACACACATTAGGACCACTTTTCCCATGCAGCAAGAACACTAGCCCTTTCCTACTATGTTACATAAAATAACACCCTAGATATTCTTGTTCATGGATTAATACAAGGCCGCGGATACAGAAGGCCATTAATAGCCTAGCCACAATATCCTAAATTGTAGGTACCCGCTCACATAACTGATTTACACCTGCTTACAACCCCTTTCAATTTGGGCTTGAAGGGCCAGAACCCAGGTGCATTTATGACTGCCCAACCATTCATTCAGATTATGCATAAAGAAAGTCAGGAGCTACTTTACTTTATATCCAGATGAAGTACATGCCAAAAAAAGAAGGATTCTCTGAAATACACATCTCACCATCGGGTCCTATTTAGGTTTCAGTGAAAGGTGAGATCTCAAGTGGGTGTTTAAGGTGTTACTAATTATGTGGATGTGCAGGAGATCAAACAGGACTGGATCCTTCACTGCTCTCTAGACTAGACAGAGGGCACTCTTCTTTCAAGAGTCTGTAGAAACAGAAGAGAGACAGATACCACACTTTAAGGCAGTCTTAAGTAGCTCAAGGAAGACAAACCCTTGACTATCTTAGGGAGGAAATGCTGTGGCCTCTCAAGCTGGTCATATGCTAGGAGAAGTACATACCAAAGGGTCCATTATACTCTAGTTGCCTGATGAGGGAGGAGGAGAGTGGGATGATCACTTCCTTAGGTCTGGGGACAAATACCCACTGATGATTAGTCTGGTTAGTCAATGGGATTTTCTAACAGTGGCTACATGGTGATCAAAGGATAGTTCATTGTCAATGAAAGTGAGTGAATAAACTTTTAAAAGGGGTGTCATCTATGTGATAGGTGCATGGGTGCCCAGTTTTGCAAAGGGCATAATGCTGCATTACTTACAGGTTCATAGGTAAGTACTAAGGTAGGTACCCTTGCGGGCCAACTTTAAGCCTAGCCAGTTCCCCTTTTTGTGCTTGAAATAACCTATCCCATTTGGTTATAGATCGGATGGATAATTATACATTACCCCTAATGAGAATAACTGGGATCACACCATAGATAATTTGAGGGGACCCATGCATTGAGTACAGTATTCAGTGGACAATCCTGGGGTAAATTTTAAATTTTCCCACCCACAGATCTAAGCTGTGCTCAAGTATGGATAGGGATTTCATTGTTTCATGTGGACGTGGAGTCTGTTCCACAGCAGCAGCATCTTTTGGGAGATGCACTGTACCTTTCCCTCCAAACCATTACGTTGATGTTGCAGTAAAGGTTTAGTTCCCTACACAGAGTATTTCCAATGCCATTTGACTTGCTGATCAGCAGTAAATCCATCAGTAATGGGTTGGAGGATGCTTTGTATGCCAGATGCAGGTCACTTCTTAGCTGTCTATAGGATAGAGTACAGTGACAGTGCTTTAAAAGTCAGTCAATGCAAGATGCGTTGTCTAGGCCTTGTATCCTTTTAGTAAGGTATTGCAGTAAGTGTTCCAACTGATGCATACGTCTGGACAGATGCATGCCGAAGGGGGCATTACATTCAATACTTGGCCTAATGAGGGCTGAGTAAAGGGGGGCAATGACATCCCTAGATCTAGACACAATCCCTTTGTTTATGAGTTGTACAATATAGAAGGACTTTCTTACAACAACAAACACATGGTCAAAATAAGTTCACTATCCACCCAAGTGCCAAAATACTGATCAACTGGGTCAACTCATATGGGCGTGGTGTCAATGTGGTACTTTCTTGGGATAGAGGACTTCCCAAAAGATACAATAATGCATTTTTTTTTGGCATTTAGTTTCAGTGCCTGATTTTGGTTCCAGTTATTTATTTGGGACAAACCTTCAAGGTCATTTGCAAGCTTAGTCAGCCAGATCCCTGTGGTATTGGCTTTTACTTCAGAGCAGAAGTCGTCACAGCACAGAACCCTGGGGGATTCTACCGGTGATTTGTGGAGGTAACTTCCCACATCCTATCTATGAGCCAGTTGGCAATCAAGTGGGTGACAAAGGAGTTTATTCCCACTTTATTTACTTTTCTACTATGCCTGAATTGTGTCAAAAGCTTTGACTAGGGCAAGATATGTGGTGTGTACCGTTTTGCCTTCATCCATTGCTTTAGTAACCTTAAAAAAAGGTTCACCAAGTTAAGTAAGCATGACCTGCCCTTGATGAATCCAAACAGAGACGTGTCCAGTGTTTGCAGGTTCCCTATGTTCCAATTGATTAATCCCCCTAACAAGTCTTTCCATAGCTTTGCATATGAGGCTGGTCAGACTTCTAGGTCTGCAACTGCCTCGGTCTGTGAAAGGTCCTCCCTTTTGTAGGTGAATGGCTGTAGCTGCTCTCTATTTGCTCAGTACAAAACCTGTATCGAGGCAGAGACTGAACAGTGTTGTTAGGGGTGTGGCCAAATCATGCTTCATACTACTTAAGATGCATCCAGAGATACTATCAGGACCCACTGATGCAGTATTTTTAGTTTTTGATATCACTTAAGAATTTGTCTTCTGTGATAGCTGTAAGCGAGCCAGTTTCAGGTATATCTTGAGGGACAGATGAACGGGAGAAAGTGGTAAAGTTAGAGCTAAATTTATCAGCCAGTAAGTTTGCTGCATCTTCAGCCTCAGTGTAGGTAACATTCTTCATAAGCAGCGCTAACATTTTGGGAATTATTCTCCTTATTTTTGGTCAAAATTCTTTACCTTTTATTATACAGTTTGTTGATATTATGGTTCTACCACATGGCTTTGTTTCTGGGGATTGCCTTGCACTTGTTCCTATAGGGTACAGCTGCATCTATGCAACTGTTTACATGCTGACAGTGTTGTGTAAATTTCTGTGCATTCAGTAAAGTTAACTGGGTTTGGGGAGGATATGATGCTTGTCAATGTATCACTTAAGAGTAGGGTACTTTGTGTGGAAGGATCTCTGTTTTCAGTTTTACTTCGGAGACTGTTTTATGGTCAGATGTAATAAGGGATTAAGATAAGCAAGAGATGGTGCAAGATGCTTCCAAATTAGTTAAGGGCAGGATCCAAGATGCTATTCCCTATAGTGGGTACTCTGTTTGCTCCAAGGCATTTAGTCCAGGAATCTCTGTGCTTGTGGACTAGTGGTGCTGTAGTTTCCATCACCTAGGAAAATGGTATTGAGTTTACTACTGATCGATTCTAGTTTCTGCAGACATTGTGGCTTTCTATAGCTTACTAATATATGGTACAGGACCTTTCTGATGGTTATTTGGACATGAAGTTCTAGTACATTGTGTTGCTTTATCAGGCTCGATTAATGTCTCTTCTGGATGTAGGATGAGACACCTCCACTTTTTTCTCTCCTGCATAGTATCTTGTCTAAACATGTGGAAGGAGTTACTACAGTACACAGCTGGAGTGCTCTCCACTATTTTAAAACCCGTCTCTGTCATTACACAGACGTAAATGTTTTACAAAGTTAGAAGAGCTTGCAGGGAGTGGAGTTTCTTGGTTAGGCTCCTAGCACTGATCAGCAACACCTTCATATTTTCTTTTGCTTGCTTCATAACATTAGTAGGTTTATCAGATTGGCATTGCCAAAAAAAAAAAAAAAAAAGAGGAAATGCCAATATTTGAAGCACTAGAGAGGGGACAGATTCAGATCATCGCTAGTGAAGCAGTATGGTCCATCAGTCACATCTTCCCAGGCTGACAAATATTGGGCCCCCATTGAAAGACACCAAAAACTAAGTGAAGTCATTTTTTGCTCATATCGCCGCAAAAGATCAGAAGGAGTTGCATTGTGTTTTTGTAGACTTAGAGAACACATACGACAGGGTGCCTAGAGAGGAATTGTGGTATTGTATGAGGAAGTCGGGAGTGTCAGAGAAGTATGCAAGAGTAGTACAGGATATGTACGAGGGTAGTGTGACAGCGGTGAGGTCTGCAGTGGGAGTGACAGATGCGTTTAAGGTGGAGGTGGGATTATATCAAGGATCAGCTCTCTGCCCTTTATTTGCAATTGTGATGGACAAGTTGACAGACGAGATCAGACAGGGAGTCCCAGTGGACTATGATGTTTGCAGATAGCCTAGTACCTACCTATAGGGCATTTATAAGCCTAGCCAGAGTGTGTCTGCTTTCGCCACCCCATTGATTAATTAACTGAGCTTCTGTCAAGAAGAGCCAATGAAGTGATTCCAGGGGTGTATTTTCTGTTACCCATCCACTCGTCAAGGTTTCTCTTGAAGAGTGTTAGTGAGGGGCTCTGCCTAATGTAGTTAGGAATTTTGTTCCAAAGCATGGGGAGTCTCGGTGACAGGAATCTATCCCTCTGGCATGTTCTATTTATTGTTGTGGCGAGGTTTATCTCACTAGAGCGAGTGGCTCACAGTGACTTGAATTTCTTTAGGTGGAGCATGTCCATCAATTATGAGTAGGACATGGCTTTGTAAGTCAGGCAGACATCACCTTTGAGTAAGCGATATGCCACTGAGTACAGCTGGAGTTTTTCCAGTCAGGCTGCATAGGACATATGTTTGAGACCAGTAATCCTCTTGGTGAGGTACTTTTGTGGTCTTTCCAGTTGGAATTGTCTTGTGAGGTACATCCCAAATGGGGCATTGTACTCTATGATGGGTCTGATGAGTGACGAGTAGAGGGGTACTTTATTTCTAGATGTGAACCCTTTAGTAATTAGATAGGAAATCCTTCTATGTAGCCCAACTACTTTTGCAATATGAGTGTCAAAGGAGAGATTACCATCTACCTGGGTCCCCAGATCTCTTATTACCTCTTCTGTATTAAGGAGGCTGCCACCTATGTGGTAATCAATGGGCGTTTTGTTTTTCCCAAACAGGATGACTATGCATGTTTTGGCATTTAGCTTGAGAACATGACTGACACCAGGTGTCAGTCTCAGTAAGGCCCTTTTGGAGAATGTCCGTGCCAGCCTGAGAGTCAATTATGGCTCCCAGTTTGCAGTCATTGGCACACTTGGTTAGCCATAGTCCTCCTGTGTTCGCCTGTACTTCTGATAAGTATATGCCGAACAGTAGGGGTCCCAGGACCATGCCTTGTGGGACACCACTTGTGACTGGTTTAGAGTCGGACCTGGAGCCCGCTATTCTTACCGTGTGAGTTCTGTCTGTAAGCCAGTTGGCAACCCATCTCGTGACGTAGGGGTTTATGCTCAGGCTGGTGAGTTTTTCTACAATTCCCAAGTGGGGAATGGTGTCAAAAGCCTTGGCGAGGTCAAGGTAGGCTGTGTGAATGACCTTCCTCTCATCTATGGTCTTGGTGACTGTCTCGAAGAAGTCAACCAGGTTTAGTAGGCTTGATCTGCCCTTAAAGCCGAACTGGGTCGGGTCAAGTATTTGGAGGTTCCCAATGTCTTTGTTAATGAGTTCCATGATCATGCCCTCCATAGCCTTGCAGACCAGGTTAGTTAGGCTTATGGGGCGATAGTTACCAGGGTCAGTTGTGGCCCCTCCTTTATGGAGTGGAATAACTGTTGCTGTGTGCCATTCGATGGGCATGTAGCCTGTAGATAGGCTGAGGTTGAACAGTGTGTTTAGCGGGGGTTAGTTTCTTCTGTAGTTCGTGCAAGATGCAGCCTGGGACACCATCTGGCCACACTGAGGCTGTGCTTTTGGCTTTTGAAAGGGCTGTTTTCACCTGTACGTCTGACTTCTGGGACACTACACTTTTCCGGTACTGTTGTGGGCCCTTTTGGGGGTGGGGGGGGTGAAGTTTGCACTGAATCTGCCAGGATGTTGGCAATATCAGTAGGTTCAGTATATTTTGTGCTATTTTGCACTAGCTCAGAGCATATCTGCGAGTTTCCACTTAGATTCTTGACATAGCTAAAGAAGGCTTTGTGGTTATCTTTCGAATCCTTGGCGATTTCTCTTTTGAAGTTAGCCTTGGATGATTTTATGAGGGACCTTAGTTTCTTATGGATACTGATCAGGGATGTCTTTCCTTCTTGGGATTTGCTTTTTTTCTGAACTAGTTTCCTCCTATTGTATAGCCTATTTAAGGCAGGGGTCCACCAGACTGGTTTCCGTCTCTTAGGGGAGCGATTCTTGGATTGCTAGGAATGGCACGATCCATGCATCCTTGTAGGTGCTCACAGAGTGCATTTGTAAAGGTTCCTGCATTCTGGACACCATTATCCTTTAGCGTGGGGGCTGTGAAACGTACCACCTCTGTCTTAAGTAAGGTGAAGTTTGCTATAGAAAAGTTTTTCACTGTAGTTTTCTTGGTTGTGGGGTGGTGTGGAGTGGACATCCAGAGTGATTAGTTTATGGTCTGATCTAACCAGTGACAGGTTGACCTCTGGTGCTGAACACCTGCCGCCCATGTTGGTGATGACCAGGTCCAATATGTTTTCACCTCTGGTAGGGGAGTTTACCAGCTGATCCACGGCATTTGAGTTGATAAATTCCAGGGAGCGCTGGACCTGGGAGTTTGTAGTAGAGTAGTTTTCCCAGTTAACAGTAGGGTAACTGAAATCGCCCAATATCAGGGTGTTTGGTAGGACCTTCAAGTTTTCCAGTGTCTTCAGAAAGGCGGAGTGTCGGGTCCTGGGTCATGGATGGTGATCTGTAGCAGGCCACAATTTACATTGCAGATTTGCCCGATGTTAGTTGCACATGGATGATCTCAGAGGTATCATGCTGCACCACTAACCTGGAGGTGTAGGTATCCTTGATGAATATGGATACACCCCCTCCTTTTGTGTTTCGGTCCATGTTCTGTGGCCGAAGTGTGTGGTATGAGTTGTAGCCCGGTAGTGCTGGGGTACTCTGTGGAGCCTTGACCAGGTTTCAGTTACTGCACAGATGTAGACGTTCTCCATACTGAGGAGTGCTTTGAGCACGAGCATTTTGAGATTTAAACTCCTGGCGTTGAGTAGCATAACCCTCATTTATTTATTTGTGCTGTTTATGGAGGTGGGTTTGACTTTTGAGCCTTGCCTAAAAAAGGCACTATGGGGGCAGCAAGAGCCTTGGCCAGTATTGGAAAGCCTAGATGACACTGTGATCTGTAGAGTAGGGAACAGGTGGAGGAGACCCTGGAGAGGTGGATATATGCTCTAGAGAGAAGAGGAATGAAGATCAGCAGGACTAAGACAGAATATACGTGTGTGTGAATGAGAGGGAGGATACAGGAATGGTGAGGATGCAAGGAG
Organism: Protopterus annectens; assembly: GCF_019279795.1. Classification (NCBI taxonomy): domain Eukaryota; kingdom Metazoa; phylum Chordata; order Ceratodontiformes; family Protopteridae; genus Protopterus; species Protopterus annectens. Next base: position 381,346,082 of record NC_056730.1, read on the forward strand.
TAGACGAGGCGAAGGTGGATGAGTTTAAATACTTGGGGTCAATAGTTCAGAGTAACGGTGAGTGTGGAAGAGAGGTGAAGAAGAGAGTACGGGCAGGATGGAGTGGGTGGAGAAGAGTGTCAGGAGTGATTTGTGACAGATGAGTACCAGTAAGAGTGAAAGGGGAGGTCTACAAAAGGTAGGGAGACCAGCTATGTTATATGGGTTGGAGACAGTGGCATTGACAAAAGGCAGGAGTATGAGCTGGATGTGGCAGAGTTAAAGATGTTAAGATTTGCACTGGGTGTGACGAGGGTGGACAGGATTAGGAATAAGTATATTAGAGGGTCAGCCCAGGTTGGAAGGTTTGGAGACAAAGCCATAGAGGCAAGATTACATTGGTTTGGACATGTGCTGAGGAGGGATGCAGAGTATATTGGGAATAACATGCCAAGGATGAAGCTACCAGGTAACAAGAAAAGAGGAAGGCCTAAGATAAGGTTTATGGATGTGGTGAGAGAGAGGACATGCAGGTGGTTGGTGTGACAGAGCAAGATGCAGAGGACAGGAAGATGTGGAAGCAGGTGATCCACTGTGGCGAACCCTAACGGGAACAGCTGAAAGATGATGATGATCCTTAGAGAAGGTAGAATGTTACTCAGTGCTAGGCTCATGCCTGCCTTGGACATACAGTCCAAGAACTCCATCATCTCCATCTCTCTTCATATAGTCCAGGGAGGTACACCAAGTCACTGACACTGGCATGACTGGACATATCTTGGCAACAGACGAGTTTTTCCCTGCTCAGGCTGGTAAGAGGCACATCTGTACATCTTACCATAGTTTGGTTGGTGTCTGCCTTACGGGTTCAGCATATGTGACTTTGGAACTCCTTGTTCTATGAGGAAGGAGGCTTAATTTGCTGAGTGTGCTTTCTGTCTGTGCTGTTTTGGAGGCCTTTGAGGTTTAGGCAAGTAAATCTTTAGAACCTCAGCATATGACAGATTGTGTGTATTGTGATTGCATTGGAGAGGTGTGGTGTACCGTTAACGATTTTGTTGTCAGAGTTTACTGTGTGTGAGATTTTTGTCTCCATCTTTGTACATCTCTCACACTCTATTATGCTGTTTAGATGATCGTCAGACAGCATGAGACCATTCTTGTACTATCTCGAGATACACATCTCAATCAGGCTGGCCAGAGAAGTTGTGGGGAAGTGTTGGTCCATGATACCAACAGGAATGACTCTGGGGGATAGGGGTAACTAACTGCTTACCAGTTTGGTTTTAGAATAACGTTTGGGTGGACTTGCTATAGAGTGTTTAGTTTCAATACAAAACAACTAACCTGGAAACCTTATGCTACCAGCAAGAACTAGTAAGCTAATATGGCAAAATAAAATCACTAATCTGACACTAAAATCAGTGCAAACAGTAGTACAAGTACAGTTAAGCAATTTTGTCAAACATCTTTTAGTCTGGTGATTAGTTTAAGGGGACAGACTTTGCAAAATGATACTTATGTGCTTATTGTCAGTCAACAAATGTGGAGAGGGAGGGAATTATGCTATCAAATTATAAAGGGGCCGGCAACAACAAATGCACAGGGTTTAAGAACACAACTACAACAGGCTGGGTGGGAGGAAAAAACAATTAGACTTAGTGGGAGAGTGAAAAACAAGCTCAGATGACTGGCCTGGAGCTGACTTAATGCAAAGACAAGTCCTGAACTAGCCCGACAAATACAGTACATAAGAATGAAACTATGGTTTAATATAGCAATAATCCACACCCAGCCATGGGTTATTGCTATTATACAATGACATTATTTAAGAATAAAAAGTTAGTTACTTTTCTTAAATAATGTCTTCGTATATGGTTGTCATGCTCTTCCTCGTTTTTCCCCTGGTATCCTGGGGCTTTCCTGATGTACTGTGCATGTGTATGGGACTTTCATTCCCATAGTACATCAATGCCGTGTAAAGTAAGCAACAGAGAAAGGAAGATCTCCACTGCCTTTTTTTTTTTTTTTTTTTTATTATTAAATGAAATCTGGAGATTTCAAACAAACAGGAGAGAGAAATACAAGGGTAATCAAGTGCACTATACAAAACTAGACAAACGTGCCTGATTATCCTTATATTTGCTTCGCTCCAGTCTCTCTTGTTCATTTGAAGTCTCCGTTTTTTGCAAGTTTTTTTTTTTTTTTTTTTTTTTTTTTTTAATGAATCAAAAGTGAAATAAAAGTATAATTTTCATAGCATATCCACCAACAAAGACAGACAACCGACACCATACAGGAAGTCAAACAAGGTGATAATACAAAAAAAAAAAAAAAAAAAAAAAAAAAAAACACACCATGGAAGAACGGTTTTATTATTTAAGCTCGCAACTTTACAATAATTGTTTTGTGGAAACTGTGTTTCACTATTTTGATGTCTGTGGGATGAAAAGTTTATCGTAAAGTTACAATCTTAAATAATAAAACCATTCTTTCATGGTGTTTTTTTTTTTGTATTATCACCTTGTTCAGATTCCTGTGTGGAGTTTGTTGTCTACCTTTGTTAGTGGATTATTGCTTTTAAGGTTTCAAATATTCATTTTCTTTTTCCACCCCTGGTCCCCTCTATTTTGTTACTTGTTTTCATAGCATACATTAATGGAAGAAAGTCTGGGCAACCAGACCTTTTTCCAATGGTATATGCTCGATTTACAATGGGCATGCTGGTTGGGCTGACCAATCAGCAAGCTTGTTTTTGAATGTTAATGGCCAGTTATTGTAGTTAGACCACTTAAACAGCAAAAATGCAGTGCAGCAATGTATTGGAATTACTAATATAGGAATAAAGACCACAGCTAACAACCTAAAGGCTTTGGTATATTGGACAGATGTCAGGCCATCCTTGGCATGGGTTCCCTCATATTAACAATACTGCAACAGCGAAACGGACTGACATTTATTACTATGCAACTAATACAGTGGCATTTTAGGCTGTGTCCAGGCAATACTTACTAATAGAGTTTAGTCCCTGGACATTGGTTGAGGAGTGGATTACTACTACAAATGTGCAGTCATTATCAAACTTGGTCAGCCACAGGCCCTGGATTACAGCACTGACATGACAGAAGTAAATACCAAAGAGAAGTGATCCAAGAGCCGATCCATGTAGGACACTGGTGGTAACTACTCTATCTGAACATTTGCCTCCCACACCAACATACTGGGTTTTGCCCGTTTGCCAGGTTGCTATCTAGTGGGTAACAGCACGGCTGCGGTAAGCTTATTCAGAATGCCCAAATATAGCATCAAAGGCCTTGGCCAGGTGCAGACACATAGTAAGAACCAATCTGCCCATGTCTAATGCATCAATAACTTGCACAAAGCAACACAGTGGGTTCAGGAGGTAGATCTGCCTTTATCAAATCCAACTTAGTTTGTATCCAGGGCTTGCAGACCATGTATGCCCTTGCTAAGAGTTCCATAATGATGCATTTCCAGTGTTTTGCAGATAAAGCTGGTGAGGCTTATGGTCTATAGTTTCCTGGATCAGTAGCTGATCCACTTATGTGGAGCAGGATGACAACTGCAATTCTCCTTTCCTCTGGCATAACTTTAATGGAGAAGCAGAGGTTGAAAAGACTTAGTATTGCCTTTACAAGACACTGGACAGTGTTTGGTGCTAACAAGATAGGTTATGAACCTATCTGCCCGAGGGCATTTACAAGCCTAGCCCATAGTTTTGTGGCTTACGCCACCCCTTTAGTATGGGGAACTATACCCATTATTTTGCTGTGCCTCTGTCGAGCAGTGACACTGAGGTAATCCCTGGGGTATATCTGCTATCTCCCATCCATTGGTCAAGATTTCTCTTGAACAAGGCCAGCGAGGTGCTCTGCCTCACATATACCGGGATTTTGTTCCACAGCATAGGGAGTCTTTGGGTGATGAATCTATCCCTCCAGCACGTCCTATTAATAGCCGTGGTCGAGGTTTAAGTCTCCCACCCTTGTGGCTCTGACGGATCTAGATTTATTGAGGTGAAGCATATTCATCAAGTCTGGGTTTGACATGGCCTTGTATGTCAGGCACAGGTCACCTCTGAGCAAGCGGTAAGCGACTGAATAGAGCTGAAGTTCTTTCAGTCGGGCAGCATAGGACAGATTTTGAGACCCTTTATCCTTTTGGTGAGGAACTTTTGTGGCCTCTCCAGCTGCTGCAAGTGTCGGGTCAGATACATTCCGAATGGGGCATTGTACTCAATCATTGGTCTGATGAGTGATGAGTACAGGGAAACTATGACCTCCCTTGATCTAGATGTGAATCCCTTCATGATAAGGTGGGCAATGTAGAAGGTCTTCCTAACTACTTTAGCTACATGGGTGTCGAATGACAGGCTACTGTCAACCTGGGTCCCCAGGTCCCTAATAACTTCTTCTGTGCTCAGTGGATTGCCACCTATATGGTAGCTAGGGGTAACCTTGTTTTTCCCGAAGGGTATGACTATGCATTTTTTGGCATTTAACTTTAGGCCATGGCTCTGGCACCAGTTATCCATTTCTGTGAGACCTTTCTGAAGGATATCTGTGTCAGATGTGTTTTCGACTACGGCGCCCAGTTTACAGTCATCTGCAAACTTGGTCAGCCATAACCCTCCTGTGTTTGCTTGTACTTCGGAGAAGTAGATGCCAAACAAGAGTGGGCCCAGGACTGAGCCCTGTGGGACACCACTTGTGACAGACTTAGAGTCTGACATGGCACCAGCAACTCTGACCCTGTGGGTTCTGTCACTCAGCCAGTTTGCAACCCATCTTGTGATGTATGGGTTAACATTTAAGCTGATGAGTTTTTCAATGATACCCGAGTGGGGTATTGTATCGAAAGCTTTCGCCAGATCGAGGTATGCTGTATGGACTGCCTTTCCCTCATCAATGGCTTTGGTGACTATTTCGAAAAAGTCAACCAAGTTTAAAAGGCATGATCTGCCTTTGACAAAGCCAAACTGGGTTGGATCCAAAGTCTGCAAATTCCCTAGGTCTTTGTTTATGAGATCCATTATGATCCTCTCCATGGCTTTACAGATAAGGCTTGTCAAGCTAATGGGCCGGTAATTTCCAGGGTCGGTGGAGGCACCGCCTTTATGAAGTGGGACCACTGTCGCAGTGCGCCACTCCCTGGGTACGTATCCAGAGGCGAGACTATGATTAAACAGCTGTCCTAGCTGTGGGTTTAATTCCTCGTTGATTTCGTGGAGCACACAGCCGGGGACACCATCAGGTCCCATGGATGCTGTGTTTTTTGCTTTGGAGAGAGCAGTTCTCACTTGGGCGTTAGAGATGTTTGGGGGGCTACAATCATTTGGTATAGATATCTCTCCTTTTGGGGGGGAGAAGTTTGCACTGAACCTGTCAGCCAGTATGTTGGCAATGTCTGTAGGATCAGTAATCTTCACATCATTTTGAACTAGTTCTGAGCATATCTGGGAGTTTCCTCCCAGGTTTCTAACATAGCTGAAGAAGGCCTTATGATTGTCTTTTGAGTCTTTAGCTATTTTTCTCTCAAAGTTTGCTTTGGATGATTTTATGAGAGCTCTTAGTTTTTACTTGTAGTGATCAAAGGTGTCTTACCTTTTAAGGATTTTGCTCTATCTTGTAGTAGCTTCCTCCTTTTGTTGTAGAGTTTGTTTATGGCTGGGGTCCACCAGACTGGACGCTTGCCTTTGGTACAAAGAGTCTTTGTTTTGCTTGGGATTGCCTTATCCATGCAGTCCTGTAGGTGCTGGTAGAAGGCATTTGTAAGTGATTCAGCGGCTTGGGTACTGTTTTCCGCCGCTCGGGGCCTTAAAGGAGACCACACTAGTCTTTAGAAGTGTGAAGTCGGCTTTGAGAAGTTCTTTACTGTGGTCTTTTTATTTCAGGTGGGGTGGGATGAGGACCTCCAGCGAGATTAGTTTGTGATCTGATCTCACCAGTGAGGGGTATACTTCCGTGTTGAACATTGTGCTCCCATGTTCGTGATGATGAGATCAAGTATGTTTTCTCCTCTTGTGGGGATGGTGACCAGTTGTTCCATGGCGTTTGAGTTTATGAATTCCAGGAACTTTTGGGCTAGGGTATTTGGGCTTGAGTAGTGTTCCCAGTCTATATTAGGGTAATTGAAGTCACCTAGTATGATGGTGTTTGGAGATACATTTATCCCCTCCAGTGTTTTCAGGAAAGCCATGTGAGGTTCCTGAGTTTGTGAGGGTGGCCTGTAACATGCTACAATTTGCAGAGCAGTCTTGCCTATGGTTAATTGCACCTGGATGGTCTCCGATGCATCGTGCGTTGCCACCAATCTTGAGGTGTGGGTGTCCTTGATGAATATGGATACCCCCCCTCCTTTCTTGGTATTGTCCGGATTTTGGGGCCGAACGCATGGTATGAGGTAAAACCTGATAGTGCTGGGGTGCTCTCAGGAGCCTTGAACCAGGTTTCTGTCACAGCACAGACATCGATGTTCTCCATACTGAGAAGGGCCTCGAGTGCGTGCATTTTGAGATGGAGACTTCTGGCATTGAGCAGCATTACCCTTAGCTTTTTTCCTTTTTTGTGTTCTAGGGTGGTAGGTTTAGAATTTAAGCCTTGCCTAAAAAAGGCACTATGGGGTGGCAAGAGCCTTTGCCAATATCCGGAATCCCAGGGTGACAGGTGCAAGCCGCCCATGCGAAGCAGCGTGGCTTGTCCAGCATGTCATCCCAGGCAGACAGACATTGGATCCCCTTTGAATGACACCAGAGTTTAAGCCAATTGTTAAAGCTGATCATCTTATCTCTGTATTGTGGCATCATTCTTGGTGAAGGTAGGATACTGCTCAAGGTCAGGGTCATACCTGCCTGGGCTACATAAATCAGAGAGCTCCTCAATGTCTCTTTTCATGTAGTCCAAGGAGGTATGTCTCAGGTCATTTACACCAGTGTGAACAATGACAGAGTCGTATTTCTACCTGCTGTTGAGAGACCCGAGTGCTTGCGTTATGTGGTGGATTCTAGCACCCGAAAGGCAGCTTACTGTAACCCTCTCCTTACTCAGTCTGGTGAGCGGGACATCAGTGTGTCTGACTATGGAGTCACCAATGACTAGTGTGTCTGGCATTGTGTTTGTCCTTAAGGGCTGTGACTGTTTGACACCCTGACTGTGAGGTCTATGTGTTGCAGGTGTTGTGTTCTGAGGTGGTAGTTGTTTGGGTGTCTGCTTTGGTGGCCTCTGCTGTTTTGGTAGATTTTTGCTCAGAGCCTCCGAGTATGTCTTTGTGTGTTTATGTGTATGATTTGAGGTTGTGATGGTACTATGTGAGACTGGGTCTATAGTGTGTGTGGTAACCTTCTCCTCCTGTCTGGTCTTGCCAGTCCTATGTTGACAGAGCTCAGCCGCCAGTTTGGCCGTATAGTTGCATCTCTCGCATGTATTTGTGTTTTGTGGGAGGAGGAGAGGGTTGTCTGTGTACATGAGGCAATTGTAACATTGCCTCAATATTCCCAGGTTCACCAGCTGAGCAGGAGAGAACACTAGCAACTGATCCTTCGACATGCTAGAAGGAATAGACAAAAAAACTTAAAGGAGATTCCGGGGGATGTGGGTGTCCGAGAAATGGGGTTCACCTTTTTTTGGGGTACTATCTATAACAAGAGTGCTGTATCTAGGTGATAAGTACTGTAGGAGCAAGTGCTAGGTTTAACAGATAAAGAATAGTCTACTCGGAGTCAGGTAGAGATGATCTTTTTAGTTATAGGATATGCTGATTAGATCAGTAGTACAGTTCGAGGAAGGTAGTTTTAAGGGAAAATTTGAAGAGTGGACTTTAGGTAGCCCTAATAGTTTAAATCTGCTTAACCGGCGCTGCCCTAGTGTGCAACGGTAGCAGCTCCGCGCTAAACCGCGCAAACGCACATTATCAAGACACATGGAACTGGTGTTTTTGGCCTTGGAGAAAACATTCAGGACAGTCTCAGATGTGATCAGAAGAGGTGTTGTGGATGTGCTAAGTTGGAAAAGGTTAGGAGAGAGAGGGGAGTAATGTTAGCGACAAATTCAGTTATATGCCCTCATGAGTTGAGTAAGTGTTATGTATTAGCTCTCCACATTTCTGGGCATCATGAAAGCAGCTTTGTGGTGGTCCTAAGCAGGGGTGGCAACTTTCAAGTTGTATTTACTTCTGTATGATTTAATTTAATGTTTTGGAGCTCTATGTTAATCTCCTTGAGTTAATCTCTAGATTATGGGATATGAAGTTTGCTTTTACAGGCTACGAGTTTCTTCCCGTTATTGTATGGTTTCTTTATACTAGGATTCAATTGTAGGGTTTATACATGAATTTAGCATTATATTTATGTCTTACAGGGACAGATGTCTAAATGCATGCTTTGAGGTTACCACAGAAATTGCATGCAAATGTGTTAGCATGCACAATATGGTCACAGAGACTTGGTTATTTATTTATTTGACATTTGTTGACCAGGAAAGTCCACTGGGTCAAAATAACCCATGTTCAGTGGAGGTCTGGGGAGAAAAGTTCTTTTACTTTACAATAGGAAGAAGCATACATGAACATTACAATGAAAAATGACACGATAATTACAAATACAAACATTTACAATATAATAGTCATTATATATGGTAATATTCACATTAAAGACATTTTAGATAAAGCATAAAATTAGAAGTGCAATCAAGAAGAAGCAAAAGTAGATTTATTTCCAAGTTGTTTGATTAGAACTGTATTTGAAAAAAAGTAGCAGAATTATTGTGTAGAAAAGGGTAGAAGGGATTTTGGTGGGTTGAAATTGGCTGTACAAGAACAGGCGGGGTTATTTATATATTTTTTGAGTGGATTTAAAGGCTTTTAATTGAGTCAAGTTCGGTGATGTGGGAGTGAATGGCATTCCATGGCCTAGCAATGCTGTAGGAGTACAGACACTCACCAGCTCTTTTATTAGGTTTGGATACATTTAAGAGATGTTTATTAGTGGATCTAAGTAAGTGGGTAGGACTATATGGCTGAAGAATACAATGGAGAGCTCTGGGCTATAGTAAGTTGTGTGTAGTGAAGGTAGTGGGGGAATTCTAGCCAATTAAGTTGAGAAATAGCTTGACAGTGATACGAGTGGTTCGGCAGGCCAGAAGCAAATTTAGCTATCAAGCTTGAAGCTTATTAAAAAGGGTTGAGTGGAGGATGGTGAATAAGAGACTTCCATAGAGAAGAGAAGGAATGAGTAGAGTGCTGGCCAGTTTTAGTTTGGTATGTGTCAAGATATAATTTATGACGGTAACGCTTCCCTAGTTTAAAAGTGGGTTTTCTTTATTGTGTTAAGAATGTGTTGTTCAAATGTGAGACGATTGCCAATAGTTATACCTAGTTTTGATGAGTTTACTAGTTCAATTTCTGTCTTATGTGAGAATATTTTAAAGTCTACGTTTGGTAGTTTTGAAGAGAAAAGTAAGAGTTTGGATTTTTTAGGGTTCAACAGAAAATGAAAATCATTTAAACCAGGATTCAATGGATGAAAAAAAAAAAGTTTTGTGCGAGTTTAAGGAGGTCAGAGAAATTATTGGAGGAGGAGATAATGGTAGAATCATCGGCATACTGAATGAGTTTACTTTGTAATGAAACTTTAACATCTTAAAAAGTAGGGGCCCTAGAATGGATCCCTGAGGAACACCTATATTATTGGTTTGGAATTCTGACTGTTCATTCAGCCAGTTGACCGATTGTTCTCAGTCAGTTAAAGTAGGAGGAGAACCATGTTAGAGGAGCAGCCCAACTTTCCTAGTTGTTTTAACAGTAAAGGATAAGAGACGGTGTCGGAAGCATGAGAGAGATCCAACAGGATTACAGATGTAGCTAGGCCTGTCTAGGGCTTTGTTAACTGCATCAGTAAAGGACAGTAAAGCTGTAATGGTGTTGTGTGCTGGACAGAAACTACGCTGGGTTGGGGCAAGGTCATTGTCGGTGAGGTATTTAAGAAATTGAGCATGTTTGCATTTTTCTAGAACTTTTGATAGAGGGGAGAATATACAGCTAGGGTGATAGAAAGTTCATTGGAGTTTACTTCTTTATGTAATGGGGTTATGACAGACATTTTCCATATATTTGGGACATACAATTCTGAGATGGAATGACTTGTAAGAATACTGACTGTGTAGGCAATTGATATGGCAGCAAGTTGTAGATATTCAGGTGGAAGTTTATCAGCAGTTAGGGAGCAGGGTTTTAGTTTGGATAACAGTCTAAGTACTAGGGATGTGGGTACTGGTTGTATAGTGAAATGAGGGGTGGTACTGTTAGTATAAGATGTGTTTGTTTGTTGGGAATGATGAGAGAGGGATGCTGTCGCATTGGATTGAGCTATTTGAGTTTAGCGAATCTAGGTTTCTGTCACTAACAGAAGGAATAAAATGGATGAGTATTAAACAAGTTGGCTATTTGTTGAGGGCTTTTTCTGGAGAGGGAGTTGGATTATGGGACGTTCTTAGATTTAGTAAAGAGTAGACAGACTTCCAAAACTTTTTTGGATTGTTTTGTTGGTTAATTAGTTGTACTGAAAAGTTGTTCTTTTTATCATTTATCACTAGTTTTTTGGACTCATTACAGAGTTACTTGAAATTTTGTTCAGTTAGAAGAGTTATTTTTCTGCCACTCTTTCCAGGCACGGTCTCTTGCAAGAATTATTTGTTTAGTTGATTTTGTAAGCCAGGGAGCATGGTTAGGTTTTATACATTTTGTGCATATTGGTGCAAGGCTATTCAGTGTGTCTAGGAAGACTGTGTTGAAATAATTAAACAGCATCATCTAAAGGTAGTGTTTTTATGGGGGCCCAGTTATGAGCTCTTAGGATGTTGTTGAAAGTGATTTGGTTAAAGTGAATGAGGTTCCTGGTTGTTTTATAAGAGTGAGTTTTGGGATTTTGGGTGTGGGTTCTATAGGTATTGGCTGGAAGGTGGTCACTTAAGGCGTTTGCTAGAGTACCCAAATTAGACAAATTTTGAGGATGTGATACTAATATCCAATCTAATATTGACTCAGATTGACTGGGTATGCCATTTTGTGTGAGTAGTGATAAATTGAGTAAAGCTGTACACGTTTATGCTGGTAGCTGGAGAGTCTGAGGTAAGGTTTTGCCAGTTTATGTCTCCTAGAATGATGTTTTTTTGCGATATATTTCTATTTGACCAGGATATGAAATCTTCAAAGGTGGGAATATTGTGGCCTGGAGGGATGTACAGTACATACATATTTGTTTATTATTGATGTGAAGAGATGCTATTAAGAATTCCATGTTGCCAAAAGTAGGTGCTGGTTTAGTATATATAGTAATTGTTAGAAGTCTTTGTGGATTAATGCTACACCCAAACCTTTTTTGTATAGTGTATCAGAGTGAAGCATAACGTAGCCTAGTGCAGAGTATTTCTGTGTCTGTGATATGTGGTTTTATCCAGGTCTTTGTTACTGCTACAATGTCTGGGGGTATAGACTGATAGTATATGTAATAAAACTACATACTTTCATGCCTGGCTATGTATATTTAATTGTTATTAGGTGAATATTATGTTTGTTCTTAATCTGGATGTCAATGGGTTGATTGTTAGGTCCGGGGTTTGGGTGAATGTCATCACATTGGGATAGGGTGCATAGATGAATTGTTACATTGTATGAGGGGTAAGATTTAATCATAGATTTAGGGAAGGCATAGTAAGATAGCTTGAATTTGGTGTTGGTGAATTGGTGAATGATATACTTAACCAAAGTGCATACATGTGGCTACATGAGAATAAGGAGGGTGAAATCAGATAAAAACTATGTCTTGTAGTTAATGATGCATAACTCGGGGTGGAGGAGGAAAAAGATGTGCTGTACGAAAACATATGTGGGGATGCAGCATGGGTTAATATCAGTAATATAAAGAGGGAGGAAAGGAGATGTGTGTGAACGTGATATGAGAAATGTGTAGAATTGTGGGGCTAGGGGTTGTAGTCAAATGAGTGTATGGGAGGAGTGTAAGTGTTGGTGGAGGATGTATGCTGTCAGTGATGGTAATTGGTTGCAAAGAAAGATGGGGAGGAGTTACAGGAAGTATAAAAGTGATGAAAGAGGAGGTGGGAATGAGAGTACGGTAGGAGAGCGGAGTGAGCCTGGAGCAGGTTGTGCCCGCCTTCAGAAATGTAGGAAGAAAAAAAAAACAAAAAAACAAAAAAAACAAAACACATCCATCTCCATGAATTGCTTTATGGAAAATGGCAGCAAAGATGGCCATAACACTGGCAGACTGTACTGCAATAGCTACAATGGGCCTTCCCTGTTTATTCTTGCAAACTCAATGCAGCTAACTTCCTGGAAATTAGGTTCATAGGTTAGTACTAGTACTAGTCTACTTGCTCCCATTTTAAGCCTAAACACTGATGAGCTTAAAACTTTTCTACCTAATCTGTGCTTGGCAAACAAAACAGATGGCTATCCTTGTGAAAAGGCTTTGTCATATCCACACAGAATCTAAACCATATTTGAATACCTGTGGAAATGAAAAGATACTTCCTTCAGTGAAAATTGATGAAAAGAAATAGGCAGATGGCTAGACGGTTTTAAGTTAGACTCTACATACTACCCTCCCTTTGTGGAACATTAAATATGTAGGCATGACAAAGCTTGCAATTCTGATCTTTTTTTACAGCTATATTAAATGGTCACCAAAAATAGGGCCTTACAGGACATGCAGTTTAATTCCATAGAAGCCACTGGTTCTAAAGGAGGAATGGTGATCTTTATAGCATGAAACAACATCTTGAGATGGAGGAGGATCATAAACAGAAAGCCAAAATGAAAGATGCCCTGTAAGGTGCAACTGACCTTTAGAGATGAAGAGATCATCTCAGCTTAAATGAAACCATAAAAGCCCAGAGACAAAAACTTTTAACAAATAAGACAAGACCAAAGAAACAGGCTGAAAAGGGAGAAATTGTTTGATCCTTAGATGGAAAATGGGTCCACATATCTTGATAGACTTTATGACTGCAAGGACTCTGACAAGAAGAAATGATGGCAACCATTGTATAACAAAAGGCAGGACTGCTGATCATTAACAGAATGTGAGATCCCATACTGTTAACTTTACAGAACAGACATCCGGGTGGGTCTGCATGATGGATGAAACAGTAGCATCCTGAAATGTACAGGCACAGAAAATTCTTCACAGAATAAAAGGGAATCAAAGTTTGTCAAGGCCAGAGAGGAGCTATAAAACAGTTTGGTCTTAAAGTCGTCTCGATGACTATCACCACCCAGTTAAATGAGGGAAAAGTGTAAAGATCAGAAAATCATCTACGGACTAGACCATCCTTGATTGGAACCCCAGGAGATGGAGATCAGTGAAAATGCATGCAACACTTGTTTGGTGGTAAGGCAAGTAGTTCACATACTGGCTTGCCGTAAGATGAAAAATGTTTCTGGCTACTGGGGGGACTCAGACCATTTGGAGGATGCCAGAAAGCAGTGGTGGAGTCTGACCACCAAGGATGTGCTCTCTTCAAGAATAAGACTACTTAATGACCGGCGTCAAACTTTATCCACTTTTTCTCAAGAAGTCATGCTAAAGCATCTCCCCTTGAGCCGATTACCAGAAAACAGCCATGTTTTTAGGAAAAGACCAAACCCTTCAGAAAAACAGCCATAATCTCCAAGATAATTACATGGGGATAAGACTCCTAAGGCAACAAAGCACCATGAACTATCTGTCACTGTAGTGCCATCCCTACTCTACATAACGCATATCTATGCTGACTGATTCCTGAAAAGTCTGCAACTAGAACAGACCTCCAGCTAGAAGATGACTGTGATGAAAGTATTACTAAAGCTTAAATGGCAAGGATGGTGGGTCAAAGTTCTGAGGTCAATGGACCAAAAGACCACATAAGTACAGGACTGAAGAGAGGCACCATGAAAATTGTACTGCCAAATGACCCACGGCTTGGATGGAGTACACCAGGACAAGTGAATGGATAGCACAACAAGCAAACTGTTTTGGCGGAGACAATCCAGTAAAGGATTGTGTTTGTAATGCAACCTGTATAGGTTACAGCCAGACTCAAATGGGAGATGAGGCACTGATAATTCACAAACATCCCTGTCAGATGAAGCAATTGAAGCAGAAACTCTGTTGTGTACCCTATCCAGCAAAGGTATAGTATGGAGTTAAGCTATAGTCTTATGAAAGAGAAGATTCTGGTTCTTCTGCCATCTCTGGCAAGTTGTTACTTAAAATGCATACTTGGTGAACACAAGTGCAAAAAGAAGCAAGACAGCAAAGGGTAGTGTCCTGAACTACTATACAACTGGTCCTGACCTGAACGTACAGATACCTCCTGAGAAGTCCTTGGCAATCTTATGTAGAGTTATGGATCTGGATGATACAAACAGCACATCCAGTCTCTTTCTAACAAAAAAAAAAAAAAAAAAACATCAGACTGCATTGTGATGATCTAAAAGGTTTCCTTTGACATGAAAGAATTTAGGATGCTAAGAAGCAGTACAGGGTTGAGATATTTTGCATTCTTTGGCATCGAAATTAATCTGGAATATAAAAAGCCATTCTGACAAGGTGGGACTACTTAGATGGCTTTTTCCTTTGTTTTGCAAGAAGCTTAACACCTCTTTTCATGCTACGTTTTCTGACGGAGTAGGATGTCTGACAAGAATAAAGAGAACAGCACGGAAGTGATAGCAAGGATTACAGAGCATCTTCTGGATAGGATTTCCCCAACCCACATGTTCTTGGTTATGTTTTATGAAAGTCTCAAGTGGAGCAAAATGTAAATTTCCCCCACCAATCCATCCACCTCTGCCTCCACAGTGGGGCAGTTGGGCAAGACTACAGGACTGTTATATATGGGAAAAGGGTGGCTACAGCCTCAAACAATGCAGAGTACTCTTACCTTTAGGTCTACGATTCTCACAAAACTTTCACTGGGAGACTGCCTCTTTCTAGCAGTCTCCTATCATTGCTACTGTATGCCATGTGCCCTGCTAGAACCACATTCATTGGCCGCTTTTCTGCATTCTACTTAAAAAAAAAAAAAAAAAAAAAATGCTGTGGATGGTGAAGTCAAACATCACAGTAGTAAGGGTCTTGCCTTATTTTCCTTTATTTTCCAGGTACTGCTAAATCTCTCAGTTAAACAGAAGAGGACCTGAAAACTGTAACGAAGAAAAGTTGTCTTAGCATCTCAGCTAAATTGGTTAAGTAAAGTCAAGAGTACAGGAATAAGATAATGCCAGATCCTGTTACGAAAGCACCTCCTCCTCTCCTGTGCTGTAAAAAACAGGGACCATAAGGTTACTTTTCTGTTCAGCCTTAACTTTATATTCACTAACCCATCCAATAACCTTTACAATGCCTGGCGCTGTTCACTATCCAAACCCTTCTAGAAATGCACAGTATGGCATAACGTCAAAGTTACTCAAACACGTTTTTCAAATCTATAAATTCCATGAGGCTTCCTCTGTGGTAATGGACAACAGAGCTCTGTGAAGTTAAAGGCTTTTTCAGTGATGCAGCAACCATGATAATGTTGTTTTTTTTTTTTTTGGGGGGGGGGGGGTTCAGCCAGACAGAACACTTCATGAGGGCTGGAAAAACAGTCTACTTTCAGTCCATGTTAGGCAGAGCCCCTCACTGACTCTATTCAAGAGAAATCAGTGGATGGGGTCATCTCTTTGTCACTACTAGACAGAGGCATAGTAAACTAAAACCTAGTATTCTCATCCTAAGGGGTGGTGTAAGCCACATACACTCTGGCTAGGCTTATAAATGCCCTAGGGCAGATAGCCTAGTACGAACCTATGAACCTATTTAACAAGGCTTCAATGTCTGGATTCTCCCAAGTCAAGTGGGCGGAATCCCTGAGGGTGTCCCATCAGGGATGGGAGGTGGGTAACCACTCAGAAGGATCACAGGGCTAACTAACCTACAGATCCTTCTGTATTGTTCTTTGCAGACAGGGTATGGGGTCTACAAGCTAACCCTCCTTCTGCTGTATCAAATGGAGATATTTACCAAAATCTGTTTATTTCAGCTAGTAAGGAAGTGAACTGGAGTCTGCCTTTTATCATCCAGATGTTCTATGAGGAGTCTTAAAGGATAGGCATTATGTTGAATTATGGTAAGAGCCTTCCTAACACTCTTGACAAGGGTGCTTCACAATCAAAGGAATAAAAGACCTTCTTGACAGAAGGTCTGGAAGAAAAATAAAAGTCTACTGAACACTCAAAAGAACCCAAAACCTGCTGCTGAGAAAGTTCCCCTTAGTTACAGAATCAATAAGCTTCCTTAATTCATCTAGAAAAGATTTCAGTTCTGGACATTCTCAAAATATATGTATTCAATGACCCCTACTGAATACTTCACATCTCCAGCAAAAGCTCCTCATTAGTAGGAACATTTTCCAATTTAGTGTGTATAAAATGTTTGTGCAACCATCTCCAAGCAAATATTCTAAATCTTTGTGATTTTGTTGAGCACTTAGAAGCCAAGCAAACTTCTCTCCAATCTTCCCTAGGTAAAAGTTGCCCCGATTTATCAACCCAGTTTTGTCTTAGATTCTTACTTAGCTTGGCATCTTCTCTTTTAAATGCCTTGTAGGCTTTACGAATAACATTTTTCTTTACTGCTCCTTCTGATCTTGATTCTGTAATGAACTGAACTACAAGTCATTTAGTTGATTGGTCTCCACCCTCTGTTTTTATTCTTTTTAGTTCTAGGGTTAAACTCATACATTGGCCTATCCTTCTCCTGTAAATGATACGACTACATGTACCTGACCCCATCCTATTTCTTCTTCTCTTGACACTTATCTGGTCCCAGAATCTTAGTCTTCTAATTTTATTTTCCTAAGGGAATATTACATTGCTGTGCATTTTTTAATACTTTCACTACTATGTGCAGGTTCTATGGGTGCGACCCACTGTTTCCAATACTTGATGTATCTTATTGCAAAGGTTCCCTTGATGTCACCACCTACATAATCTTATCCATACAGTTCATCTCTGTTTTCACCTTTTTCCATTTTCACCTCATCATACCTTAGCATCACAGCTTTCCATCTTGTGATGTAGCTTTTGTTTTGTAGTAGGTACACCAATCTAAGCAGAATGGCTTTATAGTAAGTCCAACTTCGGCATCCCAAGACCTCTCTTGCCCTTTATTATTCTTTTTGTTTTCCCAAATGAAGCCCTTTACCTCATTTTTTGTAGTTTCCCCAGACAACTTTGTCAGGCTTATAAAAGTATGCTTGCCCCAAACACAGAATTAACCTGATTTTGCTGTCTTCATCCATAAAGAATTCTCTGTTGCTTAAGGTTTGTGTACAGTTTCACCCGCATTTCTTTGTCTGCTTTCCAGCATCATCCTTCAACCAAATTCCTAAGTATTTCATTTTGTTAAGACCCCCAAGGTATGGGTATTTTCCACCAGGTTATGTGTTAGCACATAGTTCATCAGTACAGCTTTTCTTTTTTGTTTCATTAAATTTAAAATCATTTAATGGATCAAATATTATCCTCGTGTCTTTACAGATTTGTGAAATACAATATTATGTAATCCATAACTAATGCTCTCTCTTCCTCTATTCCACCCCATTGGTATCCTGTAATACCAGATTCCCAGTAGAATTCTAATCAAACTCCGAGGGATTCTAAAAGCTTCTAGTACCAGTGACAAATTTCCAGCTTTCCCTATCGAAAGCCTTTTCTGCACCTAGGGTTAAAATAACACAAGTGGTTTCTGGTTATCTGGAGCATCATCTTCTATTAGTAGTTTTTATGTTACCAAATATTTGTATACTTTCTACAAACACACACTGATCCCAGTGAACCATGTTTCATTAAAAGATGTTGCTAACCTTCCAGCCAAGACTGTTGCAAATACTTTGCAGTCATGCTTAAGAACAGAGGTGGGTATATACGAGCTTGAGTCTGAAGGATGATAACCAATGCAGCCTTTTTCTATGAGAGGGATCATTCCCCCTCCAGGGTTCAGTTATAGAGGATTGTCCACAGTCTTACTAAGTCTTGCCCAGTTTTCTTCTAAATCTCAAAACTGAGATGCCATCTATTCAAAGCATTTTGCCTACTTTTTTTTTTTTTGAAGTGCTATAACTTCCCTAATTTTCTCTTTTTTTTTTTTTTTTTTAAAGAAGTGGTCCAGTTCATCCCTACTTACTTGCTGTAGGTTCTCCCTCTAAAAATAAAAAATTATACATGCTCTCCTGTGATCGCTGCTGCAGTGCCCTTCGTGTACAGCTTACTATAGCAGCAAGCCACTTTTTAAAAGTTGAAGGTGTTTAGGGATGTGTCAATGTTTCTCTAAAAAAGGGCTTTCTTTTTTCAGTAGTATTATTTTTTAACACAACATGGTCGTACAGCACTAATGGGTGCTTCTACTAACCTCGCACTAGATGTGTATGTCATTTATTTATTTGACATTTGTTAACCAGGCTAGTCCAACTGAGCTAGTGCCCTTTTTCAGTGGAGGCCTGGGAAGAAAAGCTCCACAAGAATTACACAATATAAATATAAATACATATAGAAATATAGCAATTATACATACAAGGAGAAGACGACTACTTGAAAAATTAAAATATAAAACATACAAGAGAAATGAGGGAAGACACATAATAAATAGGAAGAAAGAAAAAGAAGGTGATTGTCCACAGAGTATGAGAAATTAGGGAAGAAATTCAAGTGGGGTGGTTACAGTGACATATCCAGGTACTACACAGGTAATTTTTAGAGCTTTCTTAAACTCCTGGACTTGAGGAATAGATCTGAGGAAAAGAAGGAGATTATTCCAAGCAAGGGCAGGAATGTAGCTGTAAAGACTTTGGTCAATAGATTTATTTGGTTTGTATATCTGTAAGAGACATTTATCTGAACTTCTGAGGGACCGAGAGGGCTTATATAGGGTGAGAAGAGTGGCTAAGTTAGGGCAGGCAGAGGGCTTTTTAAGGACAGAATGGATGATGAGCAGTTGAATGGATAAAAGCTAGGTAGGAAACTCTAACCAACTGAGTGTAAGTAGAGCATGACAGTGGTGTGATTTAGGAGGTAGATTTGGTTGCAAATGTTGCAATTTTATTGTAGGTGGTTTTCAATTTAGAAAGAAGAGAGGACAGTAAGTTAAGATCTGAGAGCTATAGAATAGGTTAGGGAGAAGGTAAGCTTGGGCAAGTGAGATTTTAGAGTCAGGTGTGAAGAATCTTCTGTTCCTACATAAAAGGCCCAACTTTTGGTGGATTTTCTTGATACAATAATATACGTGAAGCTCAAATTTAAGTTGATCATCTATGATTGTGCCAAGGAGTTTTGTATGAGAATCAGGTGTAAGTAATATTGTTGAGAGAAGAGATAGCAAAGGAGGATTTAAGATGGGAGTGCAATGCAGGTAAGAAAATAAGTAATTTACTCTTTTTGGGGTTAAGTATAAGTTGGTTATCAGTAAGCCAAGTTTCAGTGAGACTGAATGAGTTTTGTGTCCGGTATAGCACAGGTATGAGGGGTTGTCAGCAATAGAAATTATATTAGAATCATCAGCATACTGAAGAAGGGATAATTTATGACAAGATGTGTGAAGTTGATTAGTGAAGATATTAAAAAGGGGACCTAGAATAGAGCCTTGAGGGGCACCGGTTTTAATGAGGAGAAAAGGAGCAAGACAACAAGCTGTCAAATGGCTACCTGTTCCATCAGTGAGATGCTGGTTAATCCAAGAGATGGCTGATGGGGAGAAATTAAGTTGTGAAAGTTTAGAGAGAAGGACAGAGTGGGAGACTGTGTCAAAGGCTTTGGAGAGATCTAAAAAGAGGCAGGACACAAGTTTGTCATTGTCTCTGGCAAGGGAGATGAGGTTAGTAAAGGAAATGAGTGCTGTAGCAGTGCTGTGATTTGGGCGTAAGCCGTGCGGGATAGGAGTGATCACACTGTGTTAGATAAGTCATGACTGGTTTGTGAACAGAGTGCTCCAGAGAGAGGTGAAAGAATAGCAATAGAATGGTAGTTTGAGAGTTCCACAGAAGTATCACCATTGTGAAAAGGTACGATATGAGATTTTCTTCCACAAAGAAGGGACGTAGGATTCACTAATAGATCAATTAATAATGGAGACCGGATAAGCTACAGAATTTGCACCAGCCTTTAGAAAGAAAGTTAGAAAGCTGTCAGCAGATGGGGAACAAGGTTCGAGTTTAAGAAGGAGCTTTCTAATATGACTAGTTGGAATGGGTTTGAGAGTGAAAGGGTAGTTATGAAGTATAGGGGTTGAGGAAGGAGAGGGAATGAAAGGGTTGGTTGTATTCAGAAGTTTCCTAATAGAATCAATGAAGTATGAATTGAAAAGTGATGCAGTTTCTTTAGGTGTGCCGTTAGGGCAGGGGTTGGGAGTAATAGGTTTACCTGGATGAAGAATTTGGTTAAATGTATTCCAGAACTTTGGGGGGGTTTCTAGATTTTGTTTGGGGTGATTGATAGAATGTTTTTTATCCTTAATTATGTTCTTTTAGGTTAGATTCCGAAGCTCCTTGTACTTTGAGGTGAGAGAGGGATTTAGAACATGACCAGAGTTTCCAAGCAGGGTCTCTGTTCTGTATAAGAGACACAGCATAGTTAGTAAACCAGGGAGAATAGAGAGATTTGACTAATAGTTCTTGGAGAGGCAAGGGAGTCCAGAATATTTAGAAATATGGAATTAAATTGAAGAACTGCTTTGTCAACAGGGATAAAAGAAAGAAAGGACCAACTTATAGCAGAAAGGTAGTTATTAAAAGTGTCTGGGTTGAAGTTAGTTAGTTAACTTATGACAAACTTAGTATGAGTTCTCAACAAGTGAGGGTAGATCGTAGGATGCGAGTAGGAGAGTGATCACTAATCGAATCTGGTAGTGTTTCAGGGTGGTGATAAAAATTAGGACTGGACACCAGAATCCAGTCAAGTAACTAACGAGTGTTTGCGGATTTAAGAAAAGTAGGTGTAAGTAGGTGTAGAGATGAGCTGAGTGAAGCCATAAAGGTTAATGGTGGCAGAAGAGGAGTTAGTGGTGAAAAGAAGCCAGTTTATGTTAACATCACCTAAAATTATAGTTTAATTAGGTATGTTGGTAGATATCCAGTGAAGAATTTGTTCCAACAGAGATCGGTTGCCTCCAGGGGGTCTGTAAATGGCTACTATAGTTAGGGTTTTATAATTATTAAGTTTGCAATTAGCAAGAATGAGTTCAGCAGGGTAAAAAGAGTGAGTAGGGTTGGTTAGAGGGGATAATGTTATGGAATTAGCAAACATTACGGCAACACCTCCACCTTTTTTATGAGTTCTATCATGACATAAGATGCTGTAATCAGAGACGAGAATTTCTTTGAGTGTTGAAGTTTAAGCCAAGTTTCAGAGAGAGTAATAATATCAGGGTTATACTGGGATATCCAAGAGTGAAATTCAGTTATTTTATTTAGTAAACTGAATGTTGATAGAGTAAAAGGAAAGGTGTTTATGACTAAATTTAAATAATGGAAGGGAAGACTGTGTGAAGTCAGTAGTAGCAGAGTTTAAGTATGGACCAGGATTAGGATGGACATCACCAGACAGAAGAAAGGTATTATGATGGAGATGTTTAAGTTTATATTTGTACTGTAGATAGAAAGCAGGGCATAATTTTATTTTGTGAAGAGAAGAGGCGGATGTACAGAGAAGCAAAGAGGATATGGGAGAGTAGTAGTGTCTTTTGTTGTTATTAGTCAGGTAAGAGAAGGTAGGAGTGTTAGGAAACAAGTTGAGTTCTGTATGATAAGATGTAAGGTTCGACAAGAGAAAAAGAAGTAGAGATGAGAAAAATAGGAGTAGCATGGTGGTAAAAAAGAAATGGAAAGGTGAGTTGCTAGAATAAAAGTAGTAAAGTGACTTTAGGAAAAAAAGAAAGGTAATAGGAGATGTACGAGTAAGAGGTAGTAAGTTTAAATAAGGAAAATAAATAGGAGGGTTTAGGGTGGAGGAAGTGAGCTCTGACAGGCAGGAGGAAAGAGGAAGTTGAGGAAGAAGTGGGAGGGGGAAGAGATGGTTAGCTATAAAAGGTAATTGATGTGGGGGTGGGTAGAGGAGAGAAGTGAGCCCGAGTGTATCAGGGCAGAACCCCACAAGGCAATCGGTCAATTACAAAAACAAACAAACAATCAGCCAAGTCACCTTGTAGCTATATGAAACCTACAGGACTTGATACAAAAACCCAAAAAGCTGTTTAAAACCAAAAAGGAATACACTTGTATAAAGAGGCCGATAAAATGATAGACCGGGGAGAGGGCAAAGAACAAAAAAATAGGACTATGATAAAGTGGGCATCACAGCAAATAAAATGTTAATGCATAAAAAGAGTATTATATATATTACGGAGATGTAAACATTTTAAAATGTACAAAAGTAGGTCAAGTGAAGTGTATGCTTCTTGAATTGTGCTTGCAACACTGGGCAGTTTATTGAAGACATTCCTGAGTTTCAGCAAAAACAACACCACTGTAAAAGATAAGCAGAGCAAAGAGACTTTCTTGTCTATCTACCTCACAGCTCTGGAGTAAAGGAAACTCTTTGGAGAGATGAGAGAAAATTAACGTTCAATAGAAAACTATATAATGCAGTTAACGGTTAGAAAAATCAATACTAAGCATGAAATAAAATATATTTAAAAAATAAAGGAAAGAGGAGCAATTGCAATGAATTGTACTTCAGCATTAACATACTCAGACAAGCTGAAACAGTTAGATAAAATGACTGCAAATTAAATAATACAAATTGGCTACACAGTCTGCCAGTCATGCAAGTAGCATTCAACTAACGTAATAGAACATTTAGAAAATAAGAACGCTATCAATTTAGAGAACAGGAAATGGTACAATCATTAAAAAAGTACAAACCGTTCATTTGAGCTTACTAACAGTATTATACAAAAGATAAATGGTAACTGCAGCCACGAAAACAATAATGAGCCATTCAGTATCACGTTACAAGTATTCTCTATACAGCATAATCCATAAAGGCCAATATAGTAGATGTTATTTAACTGAATTTGACAAAAAAACAGTAGTAATAAACCTATCTCCAGTAATACTCTAAGCTACAAACAGTAGTATATCTCCAGTAATACTCTAAGCTACAGAAGGTTAAAGCAAACGTGGTGCACACATTATCCACGAGACGCAAATGACAGAAAAAGTAATAGCAGAATGGGTTTTAAAAATGGCGCCAGAACACTCTAGGGCCAAGTAAACTCTGAATGACGTAAGATGGGAGGGGAAGGATAATATGCTAATCAAGGCTGACAGTTGGTAGATGGAGGAATCCTAAAGGAAAGAAAGGAGAAAAAAACAAAATAGGTAGAACCCCACAAGGCAATCAGACAATTACAAAAAGAATCAGCCAAGTCACCTTGTAGCTATATGAAACCTACAGGACTTAAATACAAAATCCCCAAAAACTGTTTAAAACCAAAAAGGAATACACTTATATAAAGAGGCCAATAAAATGATACAACAGGGAGAGGGCGAAGAACAAAAAAATGGGACTATGATGGCACCACAGCAAAAAAAAAAATGTTAATGTATAAAAGAGTATTATATACATTACATAGTAGATGTAAACATTTTAAATGTCCACAGTAGGGCAAGTGAAGTGTATTGTTCCTTGAGTTGTGCTTGGAACACTGGGCAGTTTAATGAAGACATTCCCAGAGTTCCAGCAAAAATAATGCCACTAGATATGTAGAGCAAAGAACCTTTCTTGTCCATATACCTCACAGCTCTGGAGTAAAGAAACCATCTCCAGCAATACTCCAAGCTACAGAATGTTAAAGCAAACATGGTGCACACATCTACGAGACACCAATGACAGTAAATCTTGCTCACTTATGGTTTCTGAAAATATGCGAAGTCTGCATTCCTCTCCCCTATTACCATTATAACTTTCAAGCCAAACACATTCATATACTTTTTCAAGTATTACTCTTCTGTGTGGATTCTGTATTACCTTCTGGGAACAACACCATGAGTATAGGAAGAAGTCAAATTAAATGTAAAATAAAGATGCAAGGAAAGTGCAGACAGTCAGTAAAAATACTGCATACTACCATCAACTAGGACGAGATGCAATGCTGAGTAAAACAGCTGTCAGTCTTATTACAAATTTATTTGCAGGCATTAATACAGTTAGACTGATTTTTTTTTTTTTAGTAGTTAAATTCTATGCAAACTTAAAATGCAGGACAAAGTTAATTTGTGTCCGTTTGATTTAACCAACACAAACTACAAACAAGTAAGATACTATGGAGTGGATACTACAGCATTAGTGCGCGTTAACCAGTGGTTGGCCTTCTAGTTATAAACGGCAACAGTAAATGCAGTTCACAAATAGAATAGAGTTCAGTATTCATTTAATAACACTAATATCATAAGTGACACTGGATGAAAAGTATGTCTTTTTGTAATTGGCATGACAGTCAAAAATATGACAGCCAAAAATACACAGTAAGCATACCTCTCAATTGCCCCATATTTGCCGAAAAATACGGAATTGTTTTCTTTTAAAACAGGATGCCATGAAATCCATAGCAGTTCCTTCAAATCACAATTTGTTTTAGCCTTGTTACTGCTTGCCACGTCATCACACAGCAGCAACAGTCCCACAGAACCACAACCAAGTCTCATTAGGAAGCACACAAGTCAGTTAAGGTGGTGCAATGATGTGTGCTCACCAAGGGCTACAACTAGTAAAGATAAAGGACATTTTATTCTCTCCTGCCTTTCCCATCCAATTCAAATCCTCCTGCTTCTCCTCTATGATCGGATCAGACGAGTGGCACCTCCAGAGTAAGACACAAGTTCAGTGCTTCTGCTTTTTGTAGAATGGCCGATTCATTTCTTTGAAATGCTATTTTGCAAGGCTGACAATAATAATATGTTTGTTTAGCTGTGTAGAACATTAGCTTTTTTCCAGCTCAGGTTTCCATCCTTCTCCGAAAATCTATTTTTTCTGGAGGATAACCAAGATGCTAGTGAACTTTGGGACTAATTATTTAGTGATGAAAGCAGCAGATTTGGATCTTCTGAAGGATCAAATCAACATGATGCAAGAATGATCATGGATGCAGCCAGAGATGGGAAACAGAGACTGAATATACACAATCTGTTCTGTTACTGATCACAACCCCAGGAAAGAAGAGCCCTTCCCAAATTAATGATTAGCAGGGCATTTCTTTGTACGAGTGATGATACCTTTGTTAACATTTTTGCAAGCCTGTTCTACTTGTAAAATGTATGTTCAGGAAGATGTGATGGAACTGAAAGAAAAGAAACACCTGTGCTTAGTGTGTTTACCTAGTTAACAAACAAATAAAAGAGAATGGAGGTGAGTGAAAAAAAATCTAGACAGTGACTGAGAGAAAGTATGTGCAGTGTGTGGTGTGAGTTGTATGTGCGCGCCCATGTGGTACAGAGAACAATGATGGTTTCAGCTTCTGAAGGTTGCTGTCCATCTTTGAAACAAAAAAAAAAACAGGCAAAAGAAAGTTAACTTATCAGAAAGAACTGTACCAGTGAAATACTGAACGTCAGCTTCCCTGTAGAGTGAAGACGACTTTGTTTTTATGGGCCGATTAAGCTTCCCTTTCACCATTTTTCTAAGGAAAGCACTAAGCATTCTATTCACATGTGAGAGGCAAACACCTGCTTTCACCATTGACTGCAGTTTGGATAGAGTAAGGCTCAGTTATGCTTTGCCGGCTGAAGTCATACACTGAGAAAACGTAGGACTTGAGATGCAAGAACAGGATGTCTGGATCTGACTTGCACACTACAATTTTACAGATGTACAGTTTTGTGAAGATCTGAGCTGACAGTACAGCTACAGCAGACAGGGTGTTAAGCCTCCAAACTACTTTGTTTTTATTTGTCTCTCAATACTGTGAGCTGCATTTGCTAAGAATGTAAGGCAGCTTAAATTTTTTTTAAAAATATCTTTGACACCTACTAGAAGTTTGCAGTGCCGATGGGCATTTCATTTTCTACAAATAAAACAAATGATGGTAATGAACAAGCAAGTCCACATACCCCTACTCATCTGTATGTTTCTCACCTTAACTGTCTTTCCATGGCTGTCATTATAACAGTACTTCAGTCTCTGCATTCCAGGACCACACCTTCCTCGCCACAAAGGAGTATTTCCTCACAGCTACCACTGCTGTTCTCTCTCATCTACAAAGAACAGACTCAACAAAATGCAAATGAACAGATGATTAAGAAGAAAGGACAAGGCGGTTCCAAGATAAATTCTGGAAACTCCAAAAACCAAGGACAGTTCAATAAGTCAGAATGACCACTTGCTGCCCCCCCCACCCCCACTGGCACCCCTTTGTCTTCCAGAAAGTCTGAGTTTCTAATTTTTTGCTTTAGCAACAGATAGTTTAAGACAAATGGGTTCTGAAAATCATTACAGATGGCAATGGGAGGAAATTCCTTCTTCCTAGTGGCAATTTCTCAACACTCAGATCAGACTATTTCCACCTGCCCATCACATGCTGTGTCCCACACAGTGATATAATCAGTTCCCCCTTCCCAATTGGTTTTACTCAAGGATATTTTGTCAAAAAGAAAGAAAGAAAGAAAATGCCTGAAGACCAATTCTGGAACTTTCTTTCTTAAACATGTTTGTGATAGTGCCAAAATTCCAAATGCCACTTCACAACCTGTTACCTCTTCTTCCGCATTCAAATTTCTTGGTAACACTAGACTTAAAAGATGCTTATCACATCCCTATTTATACAGATTTCAGGCGTTTAACGTGTTGTGCATCTGAATCACCTTATCAGTTCTGTGCCTTACCCTTTGGCCACTCCACTACAACAAGAGAGTGTGTTCTAAAACTGTCTAGCTCCAGTTATAGCTCATTCCAGGCTACAGGGTATCTGCATTATCCATACTTAGACTTACTTTTTTGAAAAAACACTCTGCAAAGATAAGCCTCAGGATTTCTCTCGAGTGAGAAATATCTTACACATGCTGAGATTCCAAAACATTCAAAAAGTCTTCCTTGACTCCATCTCACAGGATTATCCTTCCGAGATCTCAACTAGACAACACAGCTCAAACAGCTTTTCTCCCACAGGAAAAAAAAATCTAGATATAGATCTATTTGAGTTTTCTACTCAGACTTCGTTCACAGTGAAGAAATACAAGATTTTGGGTCTCATTGCTTCTGTGATCCTCATGATACTCCAGGCAAGATTCTACATGAGAAGGATACAGTGATATCTGAAGTATCTTTGGTCCCAACAGCAATACCCTTTCTCTTTTCAAATCTGAGTGCTGGGGTTTGTCAGAAGTGAAATCACTTGGTGGAGACAACAGATATCCCTAAATCCAGGCCCTGATCATGCCACTTGAAAAGGTTCTGGGGAATAAAGATAATTCAGTGTCAAGTTGTTACAGACAATATCACAGTCATGTGGTACATCAACAAGCAAGAGAACCAGGCTGTATCCCCTTTGCAGACTAGCCATGTTAGCTTGCGATATAGCTTCACAGTACAATCTCACTATTAGCATCCTACATTCCATCAGTCCTTCTCCTGTAGCAGGGGCAGAATAGATTGAAGCATAACCATCCGGAATTTCTGCTTGGCAATGAAGAGGTTCAACGTTGAAATGTCGTGGATCAGCTTTAAGTCCCCCATGTTTTTTGGCACCAAAAAGAACCTGGAGTAATTGCCTAAGCTGGATTGGCCTGGGGGGACGTGCTGGATGCTCTTTTTTTTCTAGCAGCTTTTTTACCTCTAAAGCTGCAGCCTCCCTCTGACTGGGTGGAACATCAGGGAGGTGCCTCGACTGAGGAGGCAGGTTTATGAAAGGGATTGAGTAACCTCTGGATATTACTCAAAGCACCCAGTGCTTTGAAAAATGCCCGACTGCCTCCAGAGAGAAGCAGACGGGCAACCCCTCAGGGCTGCTGCGTGGGTAGTTCAGAAAAAGGTTCCCTCAACCCAAAATTTTTCGACCCCCCTCTGCCTCTGGGCCAGCGTCCACCTTGTCCCCCTCTGCCTCTGAAGGATGAAGGTTCCGGAGCATAACGGGACTGCTGAGACTTCCAGAACCACATCATCTTTTGTCCTCTCTGGTTCCTGGAAAAGGACCTTTGAGGAGCGGAGAAGCAGACTCCAATGGCAGACAGCGTCTTCCCATCTTTCTCGCTCTGAACCAATGTGTCGCGGATGGTCTTCCAAAAACAGGGTAGAGCTGAAGGGTACATTCACGAAGGACGCCTTGAAAGGTTCCGCAAAATCACAAAGCCGGAGCCAGGCATGACACCTTAAGGCGATGCCGGACCTGCTGGCTCTAGCGGCCCCCTCCGTGGCATGGGAAAGTAGCCACATAGATGTGTCTGAAACAGATTTCAGAGTGGCCATGCAAGCCGAGAAAGTCAGTTTGTCTTCGGCCGACATGGACTCAGGGGGAGACTCCACGTATTCTTTCACGAGATCCCGCTGAAGTCCAATGACATGGGCCAAATAATTCAGCTCCCTTACAAAAAAGGCAGCTGAAGCAAACATCCACTTGCCGATACGATCCATCATCCGAGACTCCTTATTAGGGTGATGGATCGAGGAACTATCCTGGGAGAGTTCCTTCTTGGTGGCTGCAGCCACCACCATGGCATCCACTGGGGAACCCTTACTCCAAGCTGTCCTACCCACAGGGGGACTAAGAATCCTATCTGGCCTCCTGGGGATTGGCTCTACGGTATCCGGTTCCTTCATGCCCTGGTAGTGATGAGGTCAACCAGAGGGTCGGCCGGAGGGGACACCCAAGAGGTAGACGGGCCTGCGAACGCCTCCAGAACACCGACTCATCCGAGGAAAGTTTTTGGGCTGACCACCCCCCCCTTTAGGTGAAGCATCTCCATAAGGTCTCCAAAGGAGAAGTCCTTGGGGGTGACCTGGGGGAACCTTCCCCTTCCTCCAAATCGGTGTCCTCCGTGAGAAACTTGGGGGAGTCCAAGTGCCTCCTCTTAGACTTACATTTGTGAGGGGCCTCCTTGGTGGGACTGTCCGAGGAGGGCTCACAAACAGGGTCATGTTCCACCAGTGGAATGGGCTGGGGCATCAACGCAGGCTATCCCTGGGACTGGATGATGGAAGACGAGCCCAGCTGCAAGGGAATGGGGGCGGGATCTGAAGAAAGAGCATGGGGTCTCGAACCTTTCAAGAGGA
This sequence comes from Protopterus annectens, assembly GCF_019279795.1. Classification (NCBI taxonomy): domain Eukaryota; kingdom Metazoa; phylum Chordata; order Ceratodontiformes; family Protopteridae; genus Protopterus; species Protopterus annectens. The sequence goes on from NC_056730.1 coordinate 381,375,368, forward strand.
CCCTCTCCACCATGTCGAAAACAGAGGGTAAACCGATCTCTCTGGGCTCCATGGTTAACACCCTTCGATCCGGCGCAGGGATCGGCATCGGAGCCGAAGCTCTCTGACCGAGAGGGAAGTGTGCTCAGACTGAAACAGAGCCGAAGACACACTGGCCCCCTCGGATCAAACGCACGGCTCTCGGTCCAGAGAGCTCAGATCCGACAAACTCGAGGGCATGGCCGGTGTCGAGGTAGCGATAACCATCAGCACAGACTCCCTGACTCAGACTCCTCGGATCTGAAGCCTCCAAAACCCGATAGTGGATTAGAGAAGGAGCTATCAGGGCAAAAAGTGTTGCTGAACTCCCCACCGGAGGGGGGGGAGGCAGCAGCACTCCCATCTGCAGTTGGGTTTGGAGGAAATGATGCATCATCTGGTCCATATCAGCGTCGGAGAGGCTATGGGTTCATAGGTTGGTACTAGGCTATCGGCCCTAAGGACTATGCAAGCCTAGCCATTACAATTCCTTGGAAATTTCTTCCTACAATAATTTACTTCTCTGGGCCCCTGTCTAGCAGGGCGACTGACATGATTCCTGGGGTGAATTTCCTATCTCCCGTCCAATCATCAAGGTTCCTTTTGAAGAGGGCCAATGAGGCGCTCTGCTTGACATGTATGGGCAGTCTATTCCAGAGTATGGGGAGTCTCTGGGTCAGGAACCTATCCCTCCAGCATGTTTTGTTCATTGTGATAAGGTTTAAAATCCCTGGAGCATGTGGCTCTGATGGATTGGGATTTCTTTAAGTGGAGCATGTCCAACAGCTCAGGGTTTGACATGGCCTTGTATGTTAAGCAGAGATCGCCTCTGAGTAGACGATATGCCACAGAGTATAGCTGGAGTTTTTTTTAGATGGTCAGCATATGGCATCTGCTTTAGGCCTGTTATTATTTTAGTGAGGTATTTCTGTGGCCTTTCCAGCTGTTGCAGATGTCTTGTGAGGTACATAACAAATGGGGCATTATACTATATAATGGGTCTAATGAGGGATGAGTACAGTGGGACAATGACCTCCTTTTTTCTGGATGAAAAGCCCTTAGTGATGAGGTGTGCCACATAGAAGGATTTCCTGACTGTTGTGGCGATGTGGTTATCGAAAGTGAGACCACTGTCCACTTGTGTCCCTAAGTCTCTCATCACAATTTTGATGTTTAGTGTCCTGCCACCTATGTGGTAGTTCATGGGTACATGTTTTTTTCCAAAGGGGATAACTATACATTTCTTGGCATTAAGCTTGAGCCCATGGCTCTGGCACCAGGCATCTGTTTCTGTAAGGCCCTTTTGTAGAATATCCACATCATTTGGGGATTCAATAATGGCTCCCAGTTTGCAGTCATCTGCAAACTTTTGTTAGCCAGAGTCCCTTAGTGTCGGCCTGTACTTCAGAGAAGTAGATGCCAAACAAGAGTGGTCCCAGGACTAAACCTTGAGGTATGCCACTTGTCTGGAGATGGATTTGGAGTTGGCTACTTTTACAGTCTGGGTTCTGTCAGTAAGCCAGTTGGTAACCCATAGAGTGACGTAGGGATTTATGCCCAGTTTAGTAGGTTTATCTAGGATTCCAGAGTGGGGGATAGTGTCGAAGGCCTTGGTGAAGTCCAGATAGGCTGTGTGGACCGCCTTACCCTTGTCCACAGCTCTGGAGATCTAGAGGAGGTCACCGAAGCTGGCCGGGAGGGCCGCCACGACAACCTTGAAGATGGTCGGGCCTCCTCCTCCGGTGAGAAGCGTGGAGAATGGAGCCGGGGGGAAGAAGGCTTGGAGACCTTCTGGGGTGAGGAGAACAGCTTAGCAGGAGGGGCCGATGGGGCAGAGTCAGCCCACCACTTGTGGTGTGGAGAATGGAGCCGGGGGGAAGAAGGCTTGGAGACCTTCTGGGGTGAGGAGAACAGCTTAGCAGGAGGGGCCGATGGGGCAGAGTCAGCCCACCGCTTGTGGTGTCTATGCCCCTCTCTCTTTCTCCCTCTCTCTCGTCTTTTTTCGAGTCCCTCTCTCCCTGGGAAGAAGTGGAAGGTTGAGTCCCAGCCAGGGGAGAGGGGACAGCAGGCTGAACAGCCACAGCCGTGGCTGTAGCCACCGAGGGAGAGGAGGAGGAAGCCAACTCCACGGGTAGGAAACCCGCCAGAATCAGCTTATTCCTCCTATCCCTCAGGGTCCAGGGGTTAAAGGCTGTGCAATTCTGGCAGCCAGATGACAAATGTGGTACCCCCAGGCAGAGGACGCACTGAGTGTGGCCATCCGCTGGGGAAAGCTTATGGCTACACTCAGTGCACTTAGAAAAGATAGCTTTTGGGGCCTCGGCCATGATTTCTAAACTAACACACACAAGCGCCCACACAAACACCTAAGGGGAAGGGTTCGCTAAGCTTTAAACTATGAGGGTAAAACCTCAGGGGTTTAAACTAGGAAATTATACTATCCACACACACAAAAGCTAAGAAAGATTTTGAGAAGAAAATCTACTTACAATCGCCTAACGCTAGGAGCTCGAGAAACTCGTGCCTGACAAAGCCGCAGCAAACAAGATCTGAGGATTGGAAGGAGGTAGCAGGGTATTATGGGTAAGGGGAAGGTGCTTGGAGCTCGGATCTCTGGCTTGGAAAGCTGCCGGCTTGGATCCGGGTCGGATCAGATACCCACAGGTTGATGATCAAATGAAGTTACCTACTTCAGAAACTGTGTTACAGACCAGATGAGCGGAATAAGGACAGACCTTAACGAAAGGGAGCCAGACCAGGAAGTATTTGATCAATTTGTGGAGAGTTCCTTAAGTAGACCTCTTTGGCTCATCTCTTAACAATAAGCTGATGAGATTCTGCTCCAGGACTCCAAGTAAGAAGGCCTGAAGTCAGATGCATTTTCTTTTCCTTGGACAGGAATGTTCCTGTATACTTTTCTACCCTTTCCATTAATATCCAAGGTAATTCTAAAAATTCAGAAGGAATCCCCTCCCCCAAAAAATCACTGTAGTGACTCCCTTCTGGCAAAGGCAAAAGTGGTTATCCCTTACTTTGGAAATGGACAGGGGACAATTACTGCACGCTTCCTCACAGACTGGATCAAAACACACAAGAACAAGGGTGTTTGATATATCCAGACACCAATCAACTTCAATTGTCTGAATGGATGATAGGATCTTATTTTCTTTCAGGCACTTCTTTACTGAGGAAGTAACTCGGGTATTAATGGAGGCAAGAAAACCTGCTGCTAGAAAAAACACACATTAGCAAATGGAAAAGGTTTTCTAGTTGGTGCTAATATAACCAGCACCCACTCAGGACTGTATTAAGGTTTTCTAGTTGGTGCTAATATAACCAGCGCCCACTCAGGACTGTATTAATATTTTTGTACGAGCTACTATCCTATGGCCCTTCTCCTCCACTATCAAGATTCATTCACCATCCAATTCAGTATGTCTGCACAGGGATATCATTGACCGTCCAATTCAGCACGCCTGCCCAGGCATACTCCTTTCAATGCAGTCTTATATCAAAATGTTTTTGAAAGCAGTTTTGCATAAAAGACTACCAAAAAGAATGGTGATGTGTCTGTGTGTCTCTCTGCCTGTCATACAATAAGAGTTGCACCAACAGTTGTGACAGGTAAGGGAAGTACTGAACAGAAATTAGTTTTGACATTCTGATGCCCACGCAGCTATGACATGACTCCCTGTCAATTCTTTCTTTTGCTCAGATATATTCATTTTTTTTTCAATGTGTGACAAAAAAGCAACTGGTCCACTATGAAGTCGGAATATAAAAAGAAAACATGCAGCAGTTAAGAATAAAAGAAGCAAACTGAAGAATATGCAGAATATTTAAAACAGAATAAGACGTTAAATACATTTAAAACAGAGAACAGCATAGTGTACTACTTTCATAAGCAGTTACTTAGTCAGTTACAAGTGTAATGTGTGAAAGCTGCTACAAATAAAGACTTCTTTCATCAGCGTTACTGCTAGTTTACAGTACATTAGACAAACTCAAATGACAGGAAGGTAGCCAACTTCAATTTAAAAGCTTACTTGAACATGTTTCTTGATGTAGTACTGTATTAACATTATAGACTTACTTTATTTTACTCTGAGAAAACAGCTTTAAATATCCTGGTTATGATTTAACAGTTGTGCCACACCAAAAACCTACATTGGTAAATATGCCTTGTGTGAAAAACTGTAAGGATCATTTTTACAGCACAGGCCATTTTCCACTTGGGATGAGCTGATGAGGTGTCATAATAATGACACCTGGACATATCTAAGGAGACAGGCTTACCTGTGTCTGTTTTAATACATATTCAAAGATAATTTGCACATCACTCATGACATCTTCATAAAGTTCATAGGTTCAAAGGTTGTTTCTAGATTTACTGTCCAAGAGATCATACTGAGGAACATAGTAAGAGTTCCCAAGTGCCCCAGTCACACAACTGATGAAGTTACCTGCCCCCAGTAACACATCTAGGACAGATTCAAACCATGAACTATAAATAACAGCTTTTTAGCAGCTCACAGGCTTGATTCTCTGCATTTACTGATATTTAAGGTTTGAAAGTGTCTTTGTAAATGAATTTCACTATTTTCTCAGTATTCTCTGGGAGCGCTTGGAATTTTACTTTTCGGTTTCTGTATTTACTCAATAACCACTCCTGGGGTAAACAAGATGAGGGGCTTCTTAAAAGCCAAATGTTTCACAGGAAAAGCCCTCATTTACTCATGATCTGCTAATGAAAAACAACACTAAAACATGTATTCCTCCCTATGGAATATGCCTTACTACATTGACTGCATTAATAAAGACTTGTGGGTCACTGCTTGCAAGCCATGGTTTCTGTTATAAACTAGAGATTTATACATGCATCAGCATCATGGCGCTTAATGCACCGTTTGTTGTGTTCTGCCAATGTCCACTATACACTTGATTTGGCTTCTAGTTTCCTATTCCTGTGGTTAAATTTATATTCATACCCATACCCTTGAGGTAAATAACACCAAAGGCTTCTAAAAATCCAAATGTTTCATCAGCACACCATAACTTTAAAAGACCTTCCCCCGGATTTACTATTCCTCCGTGCAGGATTAGCTTAGTCCTTAGCCGTTTAGGAGCAGGAGGGCAGTGCGCCATGCATAGTAATGAGGTGTGCTGCCTGAGCTCCTAGGCTTACATGTAGTGTGTAAGAGTGCAGGGAGGGGGGGGCGTGTCAGAGCAGAGCTCTCAGAATATACATGCCCCTGCAATGAAGAACAGCAGAAAGGGGTATGAAATGAGAGAGACCGCTCAGAGGTGACCACATATCCCCACAAACAGTCCCCCTTCTGTACAACAGCAATAGTACATATAAATAAAAAAAAGAAACCCCATATTCTTTTTTTAAAATCCGATTAAAGGAAACAGTAGGTGCGCGGGTGTGCCCATTGCTTAGCTACAGTTAATAAAGCTTAAATAGCTGAAAAGGATAACAAGGAAGATATATGCAAATGAAGTAGCATAGCAACAGTGTAGTGGGCAAAGCATTCGCCTTACTAGCAAGCATTCCCGGTTCGAGTCACACTGCAACACATTCCATTTTCCATAGCAAAGCACGTCATGACTAATACTTATGTTGCATAACCCACTAAATAATAAACTGGAGTGCTGCAGTAAATGCACATGTGAGTTGTCAGTGTCATAATGAATAAGGCACTAGTAAACAGGTTTAAGCACAAATAAGCAGTAGTAAACATATTTAAACACTAGTGAGAGGGCTTAACCCAGTTTGCTCGGCAGTAATCCGTGCCTACACTGGTTAAGCAATTCTGAAGCTAACTCTCTGTAAGCAGATGTAACAGCAGGTTAGTAGTACTTACAGTCACACAAACCCACTTACAACTGCTCAGAAGTGCCTTAATCACTCGGTATCCATTGGCCCTTGTTCTGCCCATCAACAAAATAAACAACTATGCAGGTTGTCTCAAACCCAGAACCCCATACACCATAGTCACAGTAGTCAACCACCAAGCCATCACAGAAGTACAGAAGAATGAGGTATCAGCAAACAAGTCCTCCCCATAGTAAAACCACACTGAACCTGTGAAAGAATCAGTATACACACATGTATTCCATAAACCACTACATAGCATAAATATGTGAACTGGAGTAAAGCAGTAAGCCCAGAAGTGAGGTGTAATTGTAAGACTGTTGAAGTCCCCAATAAAACACAAGGACCCCATAGAGTGTACGCACACATTAATCATGGATACCCGGCAGATACACAAGATGTAATGAATAAGAAATCAATGGCAAAAAGAAAAAATAATCCAAAGTCTAATGTAAGCAACGCTAAGCAGCATTGCACAGGCCAGCCTAGGAGGTGTAAGCAATGTGTAGGCCAGCTAACTCAATGTGCCCAGTTCTATATCCCTTTAGAGAATGCCAACCTTTGTTAAGCAGGTTTTCCCATAGCTTAGCCTTTTCAAAATTGGCCAATCACGAAAAAGTGCGAGAAATCGGCCCTACTTAAACCCAAGAGGTGGGAATACATCTCATAACTGCTTGTAGCTTCTCCTTGCAGGTACTATGGCAGTAAGGGTAGAAGGTGTGCGCTTTCTGGCACAGCACTGGTGCATCCAGGATTCCAAGGTCATGGCAGGACTCCTTGTCAAAGGCCATGAACAGAGACTGCTGCAGGGCCAGTACCAGGGCTCCCAAGGTCAGGCACCCGACTGCCGACCCTATAAAGGGGACCTCTTGGAGGAGGGGCTCCAAGAGGAGGCTAGAGTGTCAGTGTTCCAGCCATGTTCACATATCACCCCAGTAGTGTGTGTAATAATTGCCAGCTCAGGTATATCATGGATAAAAATGCAGACAACAAAAACCGAATAGCACATGCAACTGAGATGTGAACAGTTTTTTTTTTTTTTTTTTTTTAGCACACACCCACGGTTCAAGTTCTGCCAGTGGTAGTAATCTGCATACAGAATCATACCCCACAACTGTACAGATATATCCAGAATGTCTATTAAAGTGGCCCATATCTGTTGCCAATCAACCTGTCCCCTGGAAAATCGGTGACATGATCCCAGACGTATAGGTAGCAAACAGGAAATGCACATGATTGACACACAGCTAACAAAGTTGGCACACTAGCAACTCCCCAATACCTTATGTGATTATGAAGCCACTATGCCCCATTTACAACCCAACTTGTCAAGCTGTGCTCAAGATTGTGTACAGTAAGAGAGTGAGATGTATGTGCAGAACAGTAATGTGGAATCTGGTACTGTGTGAGTGGGAACATTCAGGAAGTGCGGATAAACATTCCTTCCACAGGTCTGTCAGATACCAACACTGTGCCCAGAAATACAAGAAAGATATGCAGTCGCTCTGAATAATGAGGTATTACACATCACTGTCGTCCACACTGTCCTACAACATGCAACCATCTAGGGAATCTGTATACGATATACATATGTCAGAATGCAAAACACAGGGGATTAATAAGACAGAAAACAGATAGGAGATATACAGCAATATTTATATAGCAGACACAACTGTGATGGATAGTGTTTAAGTTGTAGCAGACACAGCCATGGTCTGAATCTTGGGAGTGGAATTAGGCTGCATACAGATTCATTTCCCACAACTGTACAGATGAGGCCAGAATGTCCAGTATATGTGCCCATATCTGCTGCCTGTCCCCCTGGTAAGTCTGTGGGATGATCCCAGATGTTTAGCCAGCAAACAGACATACCACAGATTGTCAAACATCATGAGAACACACCTGTCACTGTAGTAACCCCCGAAACTGTTAGGAGATACTCTCCTATCTACACTCCCATGTTGTCAAGCAGTGACCAGAGTGTGTACAGTAACAGAGCGAGATGTACATGCATAATATTAATGTCTAATCTGGACCTCTGTGTGGCAAGTCAGGTAGTGCTAACAAACATTGCTCCCACGGGTACGTTTGATACGAACACTGTGCTGAGAAAACAGAAAATACACCCCTGGGATCACTTTATTGGCTCTGCTTGACAGAAGATCAGTTAATCAATGGGGTGGCGAAAGCTGACACACTCTGGCTAGGCTTATAAAATGCCCTCTGGCAGATAGCCTAGTACCTACCTAAATACAGACCATTATAGCCTGTAGTGGTACTGTTCACTCTGATATTGTAGGGAATTGAGAGTGTTGCAGTTTTTCTGAATAAAAGTATCAATGGTCACAGTCACCCACACTATGCTACATAATATAACTGTGTAGGAAAGCATGTACATGTGTGTGTCAGGTCATGTGGGCAACACGTGGCCGGAGTCTGTGCAGAAAGAGTTGGATAGCTATGTGCAAAACATCAACCCGGAATCCGAGAGTATGTGTAGAAACAGCTAGTTAGTGTTAACAAATATTCCCTCTACAGGTATACCAGGTAAGAGGTATATACTACAGGTAAAGCAGGTTCATGTGTAATGATGACAACAGCCATATCACTGTCCAAACTAGGGATACAGGGTAGTGTACCAAGACTTGTAAGGTACAGACAACAGCACCGACTAGGAAAGTAATGTGGACTACAGGAATATACTAGTTCCTCTCCCCTCCACCAGATCTCCAACAATAATCAACATACCCACCCCAACTGGTATGTAATGACTCGATAATGTCCAATTGTTTGACAAATACGTTCATGGCTCCCATGCATGTGCTATATTGAATTCTTCCAACATTGGTGGCATGGTGCCATCAATGTACCTGCATGCTGTACTTAGCACCACTGTGGTCCCATATATGCATGTCTTCTGTTTGCTATGCAACTGTGCCGTATCTGGTGTCTGATTTAATGGCAATATCTATGCATGCTGTTATACCCAACCCTGGAATGTGTTGACCATTACTAACCCACATATAATGAACACTATTGCACGCTTGGGAAGGACGGTCCCAGTAGACCCACCTGTCCCACCTCAGCTGGCTGTGGAACCAAGTACCAGCATGTCTGGGACACAACCCTGGACCTCCCTGTCCATTGGTCCTGCATCACCTTCAGGTGGAACCACCTCAGGGGATGGGGCTCACCCCACCCCAGGAGTTGGCGTGGACAGGCCCTGTTGCCAGGTCAGGGTCGTGGTGCGTAGAGATATCGACAAGCGGTTTGGTGCTCTTCTATGCCAGCTCGAGGGCCGCATTTCATGATTAGAGAGTCAACCTGGCTCTGCGACTCAGGCCCCAGCACAGCCACCTTCGGTGCTGTGAAGATGCAGTGGTGACTGCCCATGGGTGGGGACCTCAGTCCCACTGTTACCACTAGGGGGCTTGTGGGCTTCCAATATCCCAGCACCCCACCCCATCAAGGTGCTTACCCCCCACATGTCATATACTACCCCTGTATGCGTCGTTTGTCGTGTCTGTTAACCTACCAAACCTACATCATCAGATGTGCCAGCCCTGGCCTCATGTGGCATGAACTGGTAATGGACAGCAGGTTTACACTGCACCTACACTGACACCATGCCAACGGCATTCCCTGGTGCCAGTGGCATCTGTCCATACAGGGTATGTTTTCAGGCATGGTATGTCCTTTGTGGGTCAAATTTGATGTCACCACAGGTGTTGCAGGTGACCAATGGGGAACATGGAGAAGGTGCACTGTCTGCATGTACGTGCCTATTGGACAGATGGACAGGGTGCCATGCCCTCTGTAGGCCACTGCAATCACTCCATAGTTACTATCAGTGGGCAATATGCAGTGTACTACCAACATAGTGGCTGTTGCCTAAGCAAGTGTGTATCTATATATATGTCTCTATATATCTATATCTATATCTATATCTATACATACATGAGACATAGATCGAGAGAGTGTTCTCTGGGTAATAAATAGGGTTGCTAACTTTGTTTGCCTGGCCTTGATGTCACATGTATCACATGTATGGGTATGGATTTGCACCCCAGCCTCTCAACTATTTCACGTTATCCCTGTACAGTGGACATTGTGATATATACTAGGGCCACCATATAAGAAATTATCAAAACCCGCTCCACATTGGGCCCAGTTGTTACATACTCACAACCACCTCCACACAGGATACGAGTTACAAACAAACACACACACACCTGTCATGTCGGAGATGAGAACTCCTACCAAACTAGTTTATTACACCCAATGGGTTGCTAAATGGCTTACTGATAGAACCCACACTGTAAAAGTAGCTGACTCCAAATCCAAATCCAGCTCCAGACAAGTGGAGTACCTCAGGGTTCAGTCCTGGGGCCGCTCTTGTTTTGCATCTACTTCTCTGAAGTACAGGTCAACACTAAGGGACTCTGCAAACTGGGAGCCATTATTGAATCCTCAAATGATGTGGATACTCTACAAAAGGGCCTTACAGAAACAGATGTTTGGTGCCAGAGCCATGGGCTCAAGCTCAATGCCAAGAAATGTATCATTATCCCCTTTGGGAAAAAACATGTATCCATGAATTACCATATAGGTGGCAGTACACTAAACACAGAAAGTGTGATAAGAGACTTAGGGACACAGGTGGACAGTGGTCTCACCTTCGATAACCACATCGCCACAGCAGTCAGGAAATCCTTCTATGTGGCACACCTCATCACGAAGGGCTTTTCATCCAGAAAAAAGGAGGTCATTGTCCCACTGTACTCATCCCTCATTAGACCCATTATAGAATACAGCGCCCCATTTGGTATGTACCTCTCAAGACATCTGCCACAACTGGAAAGGCCTCAGAAATACCTCACTAAAAGAATCACAGGCCTAAAGCAGATGCCCTACGCTGACCGCCTTAAACTCCAGCTATACTCTGTTGCATATCGTCTACTCAGAGGCAATCTCTGCTTAACATACAAGACCATGTCAAACCCAGAGCTGTTGGACATGCTACACTTAAAGAAATCCCAAACCCTCAGAGCTACACGCTCCAGGGATCTAAACCTTGTCATCACAATAAACAAAACATGCTGGAGGGATAGGTTCCTGACCCAGAGACTCCCCAGACTCTGGAATAGATTGCCCATACATGTCAAGCAGAATGCCTCTTTGGACCTCTTCAAGAGGAACCTTGACGATTGGATGGGAGAAAGGAAATTCACCCCAGGGATCACATCAGTCACCCTGCTAGACAGGGGTCCAGGAAAGTAAATAATGTGGGAAGAAATAGCCAGGGAATTGTTATGGTTAGGCTTGTATAGGCCCTAGGGCTGATAGCCTAGTACCAACCTATGAACCTATGAAAACTATAGCACTACACAGTTATAGTACACGCCACGGAGATTACTAGAGTGCTCCTTCCCTAAAGGTGTATTCCACAATGGATGACATCAGCAGGATTACCAAAGTAGGGCATTCAAATTGTTTGGAGGTGGGTAGGCTAAAATGCATTGCTCCCTACACAGATACTGACACACAAAACATCCACAACCCTTCTTCTCTATTCTACCTATCACTCTTATCTCTCCTTTGAAAAGTTTGACTTCCTAGTATACGTATAATCACACTTTTGTCTGTCTCCATCTGTTTCACATTGTTGTCTTGTCTATTAAAGTATACATCAGAGAAATTTTATATTAATCACATATATGACATGTTCTTTTTTTCTCTATCTTTGTTTTTACTACAATAATGTATTAATATGTATCTATAGAACTTGTATGTAATTTTACTCTACATGTGGAGCTTTTCTCCCCGGGCCTCTGCTGAAAATGGACATATATCCAGTCGGATTTATCCCGGTCAACAAATGTAAAATAAATAAATAAATAAATGTGTGGTATAGAACCCCTAACGGAGGTCTGTATCACACTACAGTATTAAGCTGTTATAGGATGCACCACAGGGATTACTGGAGAACGCCTTCCCCAAAGGTGTATTTCACAAGGAATGACATCAGCAGGATTGCCAGAGTAGGACATTTGAATTGTAAGGAGTGTGGCTAGGCTAAAATGCATTGCTCCCTACACAGACATTGAAACACACACACACACAACATCCACAACTGACATGTGTGGGTATAGAACCCCTAACAGAGGTCTATAATCACACTACAGCATGAGGCTGTTATAGGATGCACCATGGGGATTACAGGAGAACTCCTTCCCTAAAGTGCATGTCACAGTGAATAACATTAGCAGGAATGCCAAAGTAGGGCATTTGAAATGTACAGAGTGTGACTAGCCTAACATGCATTGCTCCCTACACAGACATTGAAAACACACACTAACCATCCAGAACTGCCATGGGTGGGAATAGAACCCTACCAGCGTTCTATATCACACTACAGCAGTATGCAGTTATGGCATGAGCTACGGAGATTAATGGGCTACAACCTTCCCAGAGGTGTATTTCTAGGTGGAGGACATCAGCAGCCTTGCCAAAGAAAAGCATTTGAATTTTAGGAAGTGTGACTACCCTAAAAGCATTGCTCTCTACACAGACACACACATACTTGCCAAGTCTGGTATTAGGAACACCTATTTTATCACACTACAGCAGTATGCAGTTATGGCATGCGGTATGGAGATTACTGGGCTACAACCTTCCCAGACATGTATTACTAAGTGGATGACATCAGCAGCCTTACCAAAGTAGAGCATTTCAATTGTTGGGAGTGTGACTACCCTAAAAAGCTCTACACAAACAGACAGACACACAAACACACATTTGCCATGTCTGGGATTGGAACTCCCACCTAACTAGTTTATCACACTACAGCAGTATGCAGTTATGGGACATGCCACAGAGATTACTGGGCTACAACTCTCCCAAAGGTGTATTTCACAGTGGATGACCTCAGCAGGCTTGTCATAGTAGGGCTATGGGGAGAGCAGTGTATGTGGGTGCATGGGCCATAACCCATTCATCTAGAGGTTGACACACTACATGCGGGCACACACAGGGTCATATTTCACAGATACTAGATGACTACTTCCTTGTACAGTCATGTTGCACAGCTAGCACGTGCACCACATAGTCTGTATTGTGGACAGATACTGGTGGCTAGTATCATGTGGTTGTGGCCCTTTGGCTGTGTGATGGGTGGGACAGGCCTGTATGGCCCCTTGTCACAGTCACCCTCTTCCACACATCTATGTACATCTACCTTTGGCTTATTATAGTGTGTTGTCCTTACAGATATGTCTGTATTCCTATCCACTGTGTCGGGAAGGCATGAGTGATGCATACTGCCAGATATGTCTGGTCCACTGGTATTTGCAGACATGGCCTTCATGCAAACATGCCCAATATGCCAGTCTGTACTGAATGTGTGGAACAAGTCCAGGTAGTTTGTACTGCAGTGCTGACCTTTGTGATGTACACCTACATGTAGCATGCTGTTTCTGCAGGGTATCCGTCGATCATTTGGCATTGAACACAGGATTAGGGGTTACCCATCATGCTGACTAACCCTTCAGGACTAACATCCCACTGCCTGACCTGCTGTAGTCTGATCATTCAGAGGCCATAGCACAGGCTCTGTTTGGTTTTGTCTACACCGGTCCTGCAGGCTGACACTGTTGTTGGGTATGTGAACCTCCCTGACTGGGATGTGAGTCATATGAACACACATGCCCAGCACATTTCCTGCAGTGGGTTTTGTCACCCTGTGCAGTAGTGGCTACTATGGCAGCTCCAGCAGGTGTTAAAGATGTCATGGTGCCACTATGGGTGTCGACTTTCTGCTGCCATAACATTCAACCACCCAATTCCCTTGCATGCTCACATCCATACCATAGATGGAAGACATTCTATTACATTTGGCAATTTGTAGGTGGATTGGCTTACCTTGCGGGTTTGCCAGAATTGCGGATGGTGCTGGATGCCTGCCTATGTCAGATACACATAGTACACTCCCTATACATGGTTGAGCACAGGTAGTGTCATGTTTGTCATCCCTTTTACTTATGTGGGAGTCAGAGAGAGGTGTCATTCCCTGTGTCCCTACTGTGCCAGTGTATGTGCTATGTGTTGTCTCTTTGCCATGGCCTTAGCATACTGGGAATGCCTCCATCTACCTACTGGGGCAGGCTCAGGTTGTTCCTCCTCAGAGTCACTCTGCGTCTCTGCAGGCCTTGGCATTGGTGGGGGGCTGTGTGGCCCTGCCCTGTGCTGTTCCTGCTGCAGCTGTTTCCACAGGATCATATTGTGTAGTGTGGCACGTACCATAACAATTTAGGTACATGTAGCTGGGGGAGTACTGCAAGGCTCCACCAGATGTGTCCAGACACTGGAACCATGACCTGAGCATCCCAAACACACACACTATTATAAGTCTGGTCTGTGCATGTGCCTCATTATGGCGTTCTTGTTCAGGTGTGTGTGCATTTCTGATGGGTGTCATCAGCCACGGCTCCAGTGTGTAACCAGCCCCCACTAGATGACCGTAGGGGATGTCCCCATTGGCAAATCTCTGGTGTAGCTGCATCAGATGCCAAATGTGGGAATCATGATAGCTTCCAGGGCAGCCAGCACACACATTCATTATAATGCCCTGGGCATCATAGATGGCCTGGCAGTTGATGGAGGGGATGCCCCTGCGGTTGATGTAGGCCCTACCCTGATCACTGGGTGGTGCTTTGATGTGTGTGCAGTCTATAGCACCCACTACCTCAGGGTATTCTGCTACTTGGTGGAAGAGACGCATATTGCTGGCCAACACTTCACAGGCGTTGAGGAAATATATGTGCTCACTGGAATGTGCTGACATGGCATCCAGGAACTGGTGGAACACTCTGGACGCTGATGCCTGTGAGATCCCAGGATATCCCCAGGTGAGATTTGGGAGGTACCTGTGTATTCCTAGTCCTACACATACCTTGGTATCCACTGGGATGGGTTCTCAGTCAGTTTGGTGCATCAGGCATGGCTGGCACAGCTCAACAATTTGCTGTAGGAGGTCCCTGTCCACCCTATAGTAGACCATCTCCAACTCATATAGCCCCTGGTAGGTTACCCTGGGTCTGTACACACTTAGTCTCCTCACTGTGGGTTGATCAGCAGCATTCACATCCTCACCACCCTCAGCCTTTTGCACGTGTTGTTCTATGTTGCCTGCTGCAGCCCCTCTCATTGTTTAGGTTTGTTTGTTAAAGTTTCCTCTCTTGTATACACCGGTGGTATAGTGTGTGGGAAAAACCAGAGGGAAAGGTGCTTGCATAGTTTATAGTAGTATTCTGGGCTGGTCTGCTGCCCGTGGCTGGTTCTGATACATTTCACCTGCCAGCTATGCTAGTTCTCTTTGGATTACCTTCCTACTGCTGTTTTCCCTTCCCACTGCCTTCCTGTTTAAGCCCAGGGGCGTGCCGCTCTCAGAGTGCTCAAATGTGCACAGAGCTGCTATTTCCTGGATTAACTTATTTTTTTCTTCCTTTAAAACCCGGTGCGCACACCCACTTAGGCAAAAACTGCTAGGCAGATTCAGACACACCCCCTAGCTTAGCTGTGCTAAACTAGGAGCAAACCCTAGCCGCAGGGCTCCAATCAGCTTACAGTATGCCTGACACACCCCCATGATGTCACCTAATGTCTAGGCTTGCACCAAGCTATTCCTACTCTTACACTGTTGGGACCTGATTAGCATAGTGGGGAAAACTGGGATTCACTATCATTCCCCTCATTTGCATAGGATTGCCTGCTAATGCTTAGTTACATGTCTCACACTGAGCCTCCCCCACTATTCACTGCCCATGTTGTCTTCTGCCTGCCATTGACTTGCATGGCAGAATAGTGATTTTACTTAGAATGCTTAAATTAGGTTTATTTTGTTATCCCCCCGATCCCGTTTGCGTGCCACTGCCCTACGCTTAAACAGCAGAGATCGGCTAAAAAAAAAAAAAAAAAAAAAAAAAGTTGATATATTTTTTTTGGCCGTTTACAATGCCAATGGCCTTATATGTGGCCATTGGCATGCTTCCTGAGTGATATGCAGCTTTTATTTGGAGCTGTCACAGCTCCGTTTTGGATTTTGCAGAAATGTACTCTGTTTCTAACAGAGTACATTTCTGCAGATTGCACTAGTCCTGCACAGCTGGTTGCAATTTCACCTATTTGCATGGATTTCTCCTGCAAATGAGGTGATTTGCATGCAGAGGCTTAGTCCGTGCAGGAGCGCTCGTGCACACCACTGCAGGCTGTTCCTGGATCTCATGGCAGACATATTGCCTGCTAGAGATCCTGCACTGATCTTGCACGCCGTGCAAGGCATAGGGAATCCGGGGGCTTATGTTTTCGGATAAGCCACCTTTTACTTTATGTTGATGAGAAATAACAGCCACATCTGTGTTTATAACAGATGGAGATTAATAGTAAGGTCCAACCAATATACTAAAGACCACGGTGTTACTCTGCATTCTTGTGGCAGTATTTTGCAATATTTTCACTTTTTCAGGGATAACATGTCACCCATGGCTCCTCGATAATTACTTGTAAATGCCTTTGTGCATGTGTGTCAGTTTTTTTACGGTTCTGGAGCCTTCTGCCTGGTTCCACTCACTCAACTTCTTTGCACCAGAATTCTTAAAGACAAAATTAATGGGACACCACAGGTTCAAAATACGAGACAATTTTTAAGTACTACTCTAATTCACTTTAAAAGTTAACAGAAGAGGTTTCAACTCTAACGTCTAGCATTAGTGTCTGTAATCCTCAGTGTTCTATTCAGACAATCAAAAAGTTTGAGAGACATGAAAAATATGACGCAGAATCATTTACGTTCAGAGAAAAATAGCACAGATGTAGGCCTCAGATCATCTGCCTGGGATCTTTTGCTTTCTTAATTGCAAGTTAACAAACCAGTAGTGAAGTCCAGGCTTTGATTGTGTGGTTTTCAAAAAAGATCCCAAGACAGGAAGTTGAAATGCAGTTCTGACTCCAGTGTAACGACAGCCACCGATTTTACTTACTATGCACCTTGGGTTCTGGAAGCTTATGATACACCTGCAAGTTCTGGCAAACAGAGGCACTCAAGACCTAGGAACACTGATGTGCACATCACTTCAGAAAGATTAGCTGCTGAGCGGAGCCAAATAGCCAGAGTACAGCACAGCAAAAAAAATCAATCATGTGATGCCTATATAAATAATACAGATAATCCAGGTTAGCACAGCCAGCATCCATGGTTACGAAGCAATATCTGTACATCTTCCTAGTACAAGGTTAATTTGCATTTCTAATGATATAAATGGATACAAATAGCAACAGCTCCAAGATAAACAATACATGCAAAATTCACAGGCATAAAAGTAAAGTTAATGTTATAACAGCATCATAACCCTGTCTTGGAAAGTTGTAAAGTTTTACTTTCCACATGAAGTCACGTTTTAACTGCTTAAAGCAACATACAAGAAGGTACCATGTACACTGCAGAGTTTTGCAAATACCAAACAAACTCAAAATATGATTTTTGGTCAAAACAGTTGGTGTTTACCAGTTACAATACCACTAAACCGGGATATTTCTGTGTTTTTATTGCCATAGGCAGTTGAATGAAAATAATTAACAACAACAAGTCAGACCTAACAGAACATGGTCTACAGAGACCTCCAATGAAAAACACATCCGATTTCCTTTACCCAAGTAAAGCTGGTGTACACATCCACATCTAATCAAACAGCATCAAAAAGCTGAGCACTGGCCTTTAAAAAAATCATAGCAGAGGCTCAAAAAAAGAGAAAACACATTATTTTTGTCATTTGAGAGTCTACATAAATTAAGCTTGTGGTATATATTTTATAAAGTATGTACCCAAATTAGGTCTGAATTTATGAGAAACACCATCATTTGAGGCAGAACCAGGCTGAATAAGGGCCAAAAAACCATAGTGCTATGTCTAAATCATAGCAGTTGAGGTATGTACGCATCCATGCGCCTCCCACATTTTATGGTACTGCAATCATCTCTAATTGAAAACCATTATGCATTTTTATCACAGCATTCAAATGCAACTGGCTTTAAACTGGCCAGGAATGTTTCGATACTTGGCAAACAGGAAAATCAGCTACATCTTGCAGACTTGGCAAACAGGAAAATCAGCTACATCTTGCAGACTAGACTCAAGTAAAATCTCCCGGGACATCCCTAAAAATAAGTTTCTGTGCCCAGTAGTTCTTACCGAACATTAATTAATTTCACCATGCTAATCCATCACTTCTGATAGGCTTCCTGCCTGCAGTTCAGTCAGGAGTCAGCTTTAAAAGGGATGATGTCAGCTTATATTTGTTATTACCATCTTTAATGGAAAACATGCATTTTAGAAGGCTTATCATCAGATTATGGCTACTTGGATGCTTTCATTAATTTAAAATGCACAAAGAAACCAATCCATTCTGTTCCATTTCATATCCCAATTCATACAGTGAACAATGCAACAGTGAAAGCCTACAAACAAATACAAATGTCTAATCACTACTATGCATGTGGTTTTATTACAGGTATTCCACTGTTAGTAATGTATAATAATGTAAGACTCAGCAACATAAATGTATTATGGTCTGTAAAAGAAAATGTACTAAAAAAGTCCAACTATCAGTGTGCATCAGCAGTCCTGATGCTGTACATGGTTACAAACCACAGCCTCTCATAACACAAATCCTGGGGCTTTTGTATATCCTGTTAAGTTCATAGATTCATAAGTATGCACTAGGTTAATGACCACAAGGGTGTTTTTAACACCTAGCCATGTATCCCAAATCTCTGACAAGCTCTGGTATCCTTGATAAGTGTAAGCAGGGGCCTGGGAGATGAACCATATACAGGTTGCCTGTGTCCATTAGAGACATACATACCAAACCTGGGATGAATTTCCTATTCTCCATCCAACTGTCCAAGATGCACTTGAATTGGGTTAGGGAAGAACTCTGCTTCTGGGATACAGACCGGTCTCTCCAACAAGTCCCATTTACATCACATGGGGAGGTTTAAGTCTTTAGAACTGGTAAGTCTGGCACTGTTTTGCCGATGTGCAGGAGGTCCATCAGGGTGGGTCTGAATGCCTTGTAAGCAGTCCTAGATCTTCCCTCAACACATGTAGGGCACAGAATACAGGGATATGGCCTTGAGGTGATCTGCAAAAGACATGTTACTTATGCCCTGTGTTCTTTTACTGAGGAACCTCTCTGGATGTTCTAGTTGTTGGACGTGCCTGGTTACATACATACCAAAGGGGGCAGTGTACTCAACTATACATTTGATGAATGCCGGATACAGAGAACAATGACCTCCTTGGACCTAGATGTTATATCTTTCTTTATAAGTTGCACAACATAAAATAATTTCCTCAGTTCTCTAGACACGGGATGTTCAAATGCTAGATTACTGTGCGTGTCACCAGTCCCCAGCTACTGGGAAGACTCTTAGAGGTGCATTGTCAATATGACTGTTACCAGGGGTACATGACTTCCCAAAAGATGCTATTATGCATTTCTCGGCATTAGTTTTAGTCTTAGTCTATGGCTCTAACACAAGTTATTTGCCTGTGTCAGTCCTTTCTGGAGAACATTAGTGTCATTGGGGGAATTCTATCACTGCTCCTAATTTACAATTATTGGCAAATTTAGTCAGCTAGAGGCCTTTGACATTTGCCTTTACTTCAGAGAAGTAAATGCCAAAACGGAGCTGTCCAGGTCAGACCCCCGACGGACTCTGCTTGTGATTGTAGAGGTAGACTCTCCATTTCTAACTTCACTATGCAAACATCTAACAAAATTCACAATGCAAGAACCAAGAAAAGGCAAATCGCATTGTCTTATTAACACACACTCGTTTAGCTGTTAAAGCATCAAGCAGCATTTTAAGGCGTGTAGGTTTAACATACTACCACAACCCATGACTAAATTTAATGCAACTATCTTTATGTACAGTCAGTCCTACAATGTTTAATGAGAAACTCTGCCCAGTTCCTCATTTTGAAAACTTCACTTAAGCATGCAAAGCAGCTAACTACCTTCCTAAATCCTGACTAAATATTGACCACTCTGTTACATAACAAGCACTTCTAGGATGCTGGGAAGTGACATTGTAAACTACCTTCCTAAATCCTGACTAAATATTGACCACTCTGTTACATAACAAGCACTTCTAGGATGCTGGGAAGTGACATTGTAAACTACCTTCGTAAATCCTGACTGAAAATTGATCACTCTTTTAGATAACAAGCACTTATAGGATGCGGGGAAGTGACATTGTAAACTACCTTCCTAACTAAATCCTGACTAAATATTGACCACTCTGTTACATAACAAGCACTTCTAGGATGCTGGGAAGTGACATTGTAAACTACCTTCCTAAATCCTGACTAAATATTGACCACTCTGTTACATAACAAGCACTTCTAGGATGCTGGGAAGTGACATTGTAAACTACCTTCCTAAATCCTGACTAAATATTGACCACTCTGTTACATATCAAGCACTTCTAGGATGCTGGGAAGTGACATTGTAAGTGTTTAGTAACTTTTTCTCAACTAGACATGTCGGTCCACAAAAAGATTCTGAAATAATGAGTGCTGTCTTCCTACCACTCTCAGTACTCAATACCATCCCATGACAATGGTGACACAGCAAAGCCAGTCAGAAAATTAGCTTTATGCCCTTTTCTATGTAAATGAGAACACATTAAAGAGTAGCACAAGTCTGCAAATGGAATCACTGGTGCACAGTATAAAGATGAAATATTCTTAATAAAAGGAAAAAAATTCAATAAATGCCGTTAGTGCACTCATCATTCACCAGACTCTTACATCGCCTCCTGAGTTTATAAGGAATCACAACACCCCCACACTCTCTTGCAAAATTAATGTTCTACAAGCCCTCAGACTACAGCTGTATGTAATCATAACACAATTTCAAAATAATTATGCAGTCATATGGCTCTTACTCCACAAAGTTCAAGTACTTAAATCATGTATTTAATGCATGTGTTTGTATGTATAATACACTCTTGACACACACACACACACACACACACACACCTTTCATTCTCCAAATACTCAATCCAATATGGAGAGTTATAAAAGGAATCAAAACCTACCATGGCATTTAACGGGTTTAAGGCACAGAAGCTCATCCTTTTAAGTACACACATGCATATGTACACATATAAATGAACATACGGATACCCACATTTGCATGTTTATCTATCCAAGAAACATACACACATATATATATATATATATATATATATATATATAAATAAATAAATAAATAAATAAATAAATAAATAAATAAATAATGTGTATGCGTCATATATATATATATATATATATATATATATATATATATATATATATATATATATATATATATATATATATATGCATACATATAAATACACAGTGCTTAAACCTACAATACTTGGAGAGAGGAAAATATATAATACAATAGTAAATGGAGAAAAATTTGCATTTCATGTGATAAGCTACAAATAGACAATGAAAATCAGTCCTGCAGCCCTCCAACAAACTTAACGCATGATTAATGGTCAGAGACAAAACAGAACAAAACTGACAATCTGCCTTATTCAGGGATCTACAGCTCTGCATGCAATCAGTGTTAATTTCTTGTGGAACTATACGAGACTTACCTGGTATCCAAATCAGCCCTGCTTAAAATACATACAGGAAACAAAGAAAAAAAGTAGTATAGCATTTTATCTAGTCCAGGCACATCAAATATTACCCATGCATGCTTCATTAGCACCACAGCACATCAGTGTTTTGTAGTGTTCTACTCGGGTAAGCAAAGGAAAAGATCCAAGCTTAAAAAATCGTCTCGCTCAGTTAAGGACGCTCTACGGCAAGTGCCTTCAACTATCCTTCAGTTGTACAGAGGATTAGGATCATAACCATCTTGTTACTTATTTATTTTACAATTATTTATCGGGAAAGTCCAACTAGACAAAATGTTCTTTTTCAGCGGAACCCGGAGAGAAAAGCTCCACAATTGTAAATAACCATAAGATACATATACAACATGCAGATACACATATTCTATCAATCTCGGATAAAAGTACAAAATGAAAATACATGTTATACATTTCACGGATACAATCATATAAGTCTAGATGGGATACAAAGAACAGCAGAACTGTGAATGTAGGTAAAACGACAAGCAAGTGAAGTACACATATGCTTAGTAGGAGTATACTATTCAAATACAAAAATAATAGGTTGGGTTCTTATTATGTGTTTGAGACAGAGATGCCAAGTAATTCACCTCAACAGCAAAGCTCTAGAGGTGAATCTTGACATCCATGTCAAGAACACATAATAGGTGGTTATGATTGGAGACCCCATCATACTTCTTTGTAGTGCATGGTGCTTTACCTATTCCATGTACTAAAAGTTACTGGGGAAAAATGTGTCACAGCACGAAGTGTTTTAACATCTTTCAAAGTTGGTAAAGCATTTAGCACTGTCAGATAGAAAGCAGAAACAAAGTGCTCCTCTCTGTAACCAACTGCTTTAAAAGTTGTTAGAGAAGATATCTAACATTTTAAAGTCCAACCTGGAACAAAGCCAATTTTCAGCAGAGGCCTGGGGAGAAATGCTCCAGATGTATATCTTCGTAATGTGGGAGAAAATCGGAGTACCAGAGAAAGCCCACATGAACGCATGGAGGACATGTAGACTCTGCACAGAAGGCACTGTAGCAGAGAATCAAACTGAAAAACCTCTTGCTGTGAGGCGACAATGCTACCGCTGAACCACTGCACCATCCAGATATAAAAATGGAAAGTGTGGCAGAATGAGATAAGTGTGGCAGAGTGACGTTCTAACAGATATTAGATACGGTCTTACTTTCGCTCGCTGTTATTTGCTAGGTGGCAGCATCCATTCAGTACCTAGCCCAGGGCATGATGTTAAAAGCACTAAGGTTTATCTTATCCGTCCTTGGTAGGGGTGCTAAAGTCTTGCACAAGGAAAGTATTTACACTTTGAAATCTAGAAAAAGAAACTTGTTAATCACAATGATTCATGCACTACAGATTTTATTATCATATGCTACATTTGCATCACAAGTGCTCCACAAGAGAGAGTTCTTGTTCCAAAGGAGTGATGGGCCTCCTTGAACTTGATTACATGTATGGATCTGTAATCGTGGGACTGCACATATATCTGCTGACCTCACAAGAGCCAAACATAGTGAAAGTGCTGAAACATGAGGAGATCCAAGACTACTTCCCTTCTTAGTCTAGCAGAATCATATTGGTGTCAAGCAGGAATGGAAACCAAACCAGAAGTAGATAAATATCAGGTAGCAACTGAATGTGCCAAAAAACAAGAGAAAGCATATAAGGGGAAAGATCAGATGAGAAGGCAAGAAATGTGGAAAATGCATAAATATAATTGCAAGTACAGAAACCTCCTAGAAGAACCTTGTGTTGTTCAGGATCAAATTCAGGAATGGTTAAGGAAAAGATTAATTCAAACCAAAAGATGAAAGGTTAATTAATACTGGTGGCCCAAGATAGTGGGCTACATACATGTTGGTTTACAAAGTCCATTGAACATGTGGGAGAAACAAATGTAGGTTTTGTAAAACAGAATTGGAAACAAGTCGTGCACCTTGTTGCTGTGTGATATACTAATGGCAGAAGGACTGTATACTGAAAGGCATAATAATGTGGCAAGATTGTTGCACTGGGCATTGTGCAAACATTAGAATACTGAAGTAGCTGAAAAAGCACTGGAAACGTGAGCCACAAAGCATCATAGAAAATGATGAAGTCTACATCACATGGGATTACCCATTGTCAACAGTTCAAAAGATAGATGCGTGAAAACCAGATATAGTGGTCCATGAAAAAGACAAAGGTAGCACTGACAATTGAAATTGCTACACCCAGTGACTACAACGTCTTGCGTACAGAGAGACACAGTCATAAAATATCAGGATTTGCAGGTAGAAATGAGAGCAATGTGAAAGAAAGATACCCAGACAGTTCCAATAGTAGTAGGAGCAACGTGTCTTATAAAAAATAATCTACAATCATATTTAGATACGTTACCAATACATACAACTCTGTACAGATTACAGGAGGAGTCATTACTGGGCACATTGCGAGTGCTGCGAAGAGCACTTCTGGACGACATCAAAGATTGAAACAATACTAATTTCATGAACTTTAATCATACTTTGACTTAGGAATGAGATCCATTCCAATCATGGTATTAGAAACCCAAAAGGTTTGGAGAAATTAAACAGAGATGTCAGAAGGAAAAGCCGTGATATCTGGAATAAGACGTACATGCACATCACTGGAAAAAGTAGAGCCCCTCTATCCACCTCCAGTGTTAGCACCAGCTGCTGATCAGGGAATTTCACTCTTTAAATGACTTGCTCCAGTACTGTCATAGGTCCACAGCCGGCAGTGCAAAAAGAGACATTTCGGCAGCATAAATCCTGCACACAAACGTCAATAAGTATAAAAGTCTGCACAAGATTCAATCATAGGTTACCCACTCAGATGAGCAGCAGGCTTCAAGTTGCCAAAAAAAGCATGCTGATGATTTTACTACTCTGGCAGTCACTACAAAGTTGAAGGCACCAGGTGAGATGCATGGATTAAATTGGTCATGTAGAATGGCAATGCCACCAGCTATAAAACATATGTATATGAGTAACTAAATTAAATAAAATCTACGACACTCAAGTTCCTTACCTCTAAATAAAACACAATATAACAGTACATCAGTTTATCACTGGTAATAGTAATCTGAGCACTGAAAAGTTAACAGATAGGAAAGTAATGATGTAGCAACATGTAGGAAGTAAGCAGCTCAGTGTAGAGGTAAACATTTAAGTGAAAACTGAAAAAAGGTGACAAGCAGTGAATTTCCAAAAATCCAGTGCTGCCAGGCTAAAAAGAAAAAAAATCTCATCATTTGAGATTTTCAACAACTAAATTTGCTGAGCTACAAAGGACTGGCCACCAGCAGGCAATATTTGTTTGTAGTTCAAACCTGTACACAAATCTGTGCTTGTTCACAACTAACTGCAGTGTTTTTAATATTTGTGCTTGACTCGAATACCAAATGCAAATGTTGCACTGCTTTTCTGGAGATTTTCTCCTTGGGCCTCTGCTGAAAATGGCCACTGGCCCAGTCGGACTATTTCCCAGTTAACAAATGTAATAAAAAAAATATAATCCATATTTAATCCTGGATGAACTCACCTGTCTTAATGTACATTCTTTGTCTATTAAGACAGCACCTTCTGACAAACTTGTACTACCAACCTTAACTTTTTGTATTACTGTTTATATTTACAGAGAAGTTCATAACTGTATAGGTCCTACCACATCTCTATCAACTGTCTATACTCTTATGACCGCCATACAAGAAAGTTCCACTTTCTAACAAGGAAAAAAGGTAGAAGGAGAACCCTACTTGAGGATTACTGCTGAGTTACCACAGTTAAACTATTTAAACTAAACAAATCACAATTTTAAAATGTACCAATAGAATAAAACTATTAAGGTGCAGTGTATTAGAAAACAACAAGCAACTTTAAAGTGTAGTCAAATTCTGGCAAAGAATAAAGTTTGAGACAAACAATGTTTAAATAAAAGTAAAATGATAGACAAGCAAATAATGGAATGAAGCAACACATCTACTCCACTAATCAAAACTTCAATACTATTTAAAAAGGCTGTCAATACCACATCAATGGCTTCTCTACACAGCATTACAAACTATTCTCTCTTCTATTTCTGAACCATTCGAAAAGCTTAAGTCAAGAAAGTTCTTGGAGAAATTAGACACCCCCTCCAAGTCCAAACAACATCAGAAATTCTAAACATCAGAAAAACTAGGTAGGTAGTCAAATTCCTTCTAAATCGTCAACTCTCATACACATTCTCAAATCGAAAAAAAAAAAATCCCCTGTAGTTTTAAACATGCGCTATTCAAACCAACAACCTGCCACTATAAATGAATTCGGTCCAATGATAAATATATATATTCCTGCTTGACAGGGAGGATAGGTGCTAACCTTGGAAACAAGGAGTGCAAAACTTTGGCTAGGCTTGGAAAGGTCTCATGGCCAGTAGCCTAGTAACTTCCTATGATCCTATAACTACTTGCCAATACATTATGGGAAAAAAATCAATCCCCCAGGCCTACCTGCAAGGACAGCCACCTCACACTTTTACCAGCACCTGTAAACCTGACTGATGGAACTCCTATATTAATAAATCGTACACCACAAAACAGAAAATAATGAAAGTTGCAAAAAATCTCGATTCGCCTATCTTATGATTACACTAAAACATGCCAGCAAGGAAAGCAAGACTACTATTAAACAATGTAAAGCAAAGTACACGTTTAAATGAAACTAGCAATCTTCAATTATGTCAGGAAATTAAGGAATAATGCCCATATCATCACACATAGCAATCAAAAAGATACATCCAATAATAGACAAATGTTGCGCTAACTGTACCCCGCCTACCCACATTATTAAAAAAGAATTGCTTCTGCAGGACCAGACAACATAAATGCAAAGAATCCTGACCAAACGTCTTCCAGTGAAATTCAGTGCTTTTGTCACTTTTATTAGAGACTTCTTCAGAAGGTATTCTAATTGTTTACAGTTCTTGGCTTTTCTTCGTTTTCACCATTTAACTGAACTTGGGTTGTTTCGGAGTTGTTTGATTACACAAGACACTAAAGCTGCATTCACTGCCATTGTATGCACAGTCTCAACTCGACCTCAGCTGTTCTGCAGTGTTTATGCTAGATTCCTAAAGAACAGTCACTGACTCCCCTCTACAAACCCAGGTCATTTTTATGACCATCAGCTTCACCAGCCTTATGGGCAAAGCCATGGAACATACAGAACAACTCATTAGTGTGGGCATTGGGATCTAGACCAATTACATTGCAGTCTAGTTCTGTGAAGTACAAGTCATGTCGCCTTTACCTAGTAAGCTTCCCTGAACAAGTTACTGCGTACTGCTGATCTTGACCTAGACAATGTGCCAGACACTATAAACCCCAGATTAGTATTATTGAGAATTTAGATCCATACAACATAAACCCATACATCATTCACTGCATTGAAAAAGGAATATCCATTAGTTTCCAAGTTGTGAAATTTGCTGGTATTTTTATCTAACTTCAAGTTGCAACATTCAGGGTATCATATGGTTCAATGTTAGCCACTCTCCTCTTCAGCGTTTACTCGCAAACATTCAAGTGTGGTTGAACAAGTGCTGATGAATGAAAGCTGGGCATAATTATTAACATCCTCCAAAACCAAATGGCTCTAGCAAGGATTGGAATATATACCTAGTATACTGAAAAATCTCAAGCTAAATCTGAAAAAGTACAGCCCAGTACCACTTGGCAAAAAGACTCCCCCCACCTCATGCATTACAAATGGTACTCTTCTTCTGATAGATGAGATTATAGCATATTTATGTACACAACTCTCTCTCATTCATTCATCCTGTTTCCAACAAAGTCAGAAAATCTCTCTTGCCCAGTTAATTTTCAAGGGAAGATACTCAGGATTGAAACAAGTCATCCCTCTGTACTCTTCCCTTATCAGTCCCATTGTCAAATACTGTGCCTCCTCTGGTATGTGCAAATCCAACCATACTGCTCAACTGGAAAGCATCAAATACTTCTAACCAAGAAAATGAAAGGCCTTAACTCCTTCAATTACCCAAAAGATCTGCATGACATTCATTATATTCAGTAGCCTTTCAACTGTGCTGATGTGACCCATCTTGTTTTTCAAGCAATGGGAAAAAAAAAACTATTCAATCCATGTCTTTGCAAAACCAGTAGTCATACAAATGTCAATACTAGGAACCTAAATCTACACCAACAAATAGGCAAGACTCCACTTAGGGATAGGTTACTAAATCAATACATTCCTAGACTATGGAATACATTACAACTACAGGTCAAAGTACTACATTTACAACCTAGGGTGGTCCTGATAAATGGATGAATAAACACAAATGACCAAGGTTTATCATGTTATGGCCCTGCTCCATTTGGAGATGAATGCTATTAAGTACTCAAAAATGGTGGCAGGAATTACTAAGGCATATAAGGCCAGTTGTCTTGTGGTCCCAGCATTCACTTACGAATTGTTGTTATAGTCTCCAAAAAAAGCCACAAAACAGCACTGTCACCAGATGGTAGTCAAAAGTGAAACATTCCTCTGACTTTAAAATATGCAAAAGCTGTCACAATGCTTTGGACACTGCTCTGCAGCGGGCAGCACTTTTATTTATTTATTTTTATTTTATTTTACATTTGTTAACCAGGAAAGTCCGACTGGATACAGGTCCATTTTCAGTAGAGGCCCTGGGAGAAAAGCTCCAAATGTACAAAAACAAGTGTAAATACAGTGAAATTATTACAGTGAGTTATCACAAAACAGATTTAATATGTACACGTAGCTACATGTTTTTCACATATAGCAAAAGTTGGAAGCAAGTAGCGGAGAAAGAAATAGTTAAAGATTTCATCTGAAAAAGGAACACACATATTAAAAGGTGGTTATCATACATGGTGTAGTGTTACTTTCCAGTAGGTGGGTGATGCACAGAAACAGAAGTTTAAACAGTTACAGAGTCAGAGTTTTATTCCTGTAATGAGGTTCTCATTTATGAATTATGTTTGAATAGGGTTAGTCAGGGTTTGTACAGGGACAAAGCCACTGCATTGTTAGGCATCTCCTAAGGGATTTTTTGAATTGGGATAAGGAGGGGTCAGTGGTGAGTTCAGCAGTAAGTAGTTCCAGATTTTACCGGCAGAGTTGGAGAATAGTGATTCACCAGTTGAATTGCTGGTTTTAAGTTTGCACTAGCAATTTTTTGGAAGAGCAAAGGAATTTTAGGTTACTGTAGGGGGTAATAATATTTTTCAGTATGGGTGTACTGTCTGGTTGGTAGAGGATTTTGTGAACTATTAGTTGGTTATATTGCAGTTGATAGGATAGTTCAAGCCAGTCTAATGATTGAAGGTTAAGGCAGTGATGGGTTCTATAAGCTGATCCTGTGGCAAATCTGGCAATGTTATTGTAGCACCTAGTTAGAGGTTTGACTTGCTTAGGTTTACAAAGATGGGTGAGGCATACAGAAGGGTCGATAGCAGATGTGTACAGGCAATAACAGTTCTACCAGATGGGGTTGGGAATGGTTTAATCCTGTATAAAGAGCCTAATTTTTTATTAACTGTTTTAATAGTTTTGTCTGTGTGAGCATCAAACTTGAGGTTGTTGTCAATGATCACTCCCAGTAGTTTAGTACTAGGTTCTGGGGAAATTATGGTACCATTGTTAGATATTATGGTGAGAGGACCTTGCGAGTAGGGGAGAAGAGTAATAGTTTGGTTTTATTTGGGTTTAATAGTAGTTGGTGACCAGTGAGCCAGTTTTCTACTTTGCTGAAAGTGATTTGGGCCAAGGATTGTAAATCTGTGGGGGAGGTGGCAGAGCAGATTAGGGTCGGGTCATCTGCATACTGAATACAAGTTGCATCCGGGATGGCTCTATACAGGTCATTAATGAATATGGAGAATAGGAGGGGACCTAATATAGATCCCTGTGGGACTCCCAAGGGTGACTGGTAAAAGGGACGATAGGTTATTCTTCCATAGTACAGCTTTGTCGGTCACTTAGGTAAGAATGAAGCCAGGTAATTGCTAGGTTATCTATGGAGAGTGATTTTAATGTGTTTAAGAGTAGTTGGTGATTTACCATATCAAATGCCTTGGATAGGTCAAGGAAGAGGGCTGAGGAGAGCTTGTTGCCATTACAGTTTTGATTTATTGTATGGAAGGAGGAGAGGTGAGAAGGGCTGAGGTGTATTATGACAAGGTCTAAATCCGTGTGGGGAGGGGGCTAGGAGAGTGTTTTGATTCAGATAGGCAAGAGATTGCTAATGGATACATTTTTCCATTATTTTAACCAAAGACTACAGAATGGCTATAGGCCTATAACTTGAAATTTCATTGGAATCTCCCCCTTTATGAATAGGAACAATGTGGGAGATTTTCCAAATGTGGGGGATATAGGCTTCGTGGATAGTTCTGTTGATTAAAATTGATATGGGATACGCTATTTCATTAGCAGCTTTTTAGAGATATTCTGCAGGTAGTAGGGCTGCTGAAAGGATGGTGGGTTTCAGTTTAAGTAGGGACTTAATAAAAAGGTGTTGGTACTGGATCAAGCTTAAAGGGGATCTTATCAGGTGTGGGGTTGGTGGTACTTGGGGTATAGGGAGATAGCTTACTGGCTAGGGATTGCACAGTTTCTGTAAAGAAAGTGTTAAAGGTGTTAGCAACAATTTTAGGAGGTTGTTGGAGGGTAGTTAAGGGGGTAGGGGTAGTTGATTGGCCTGGGTGGAGAAGTTTGTTTATGTCTGACCAGAACTTTTTGTGGTCGATTTTGGTGCTTTTGTTGCAGATTACAGTAGTAATGCTATTTGTCTAGCATAACAGACTTCTTTGCATCATTTCTCAGCTGTTTATATATAAAGGTGGTCTTTTGGGGACTTAGTGGTTCTCAAGGAGGTCCACGCTTTGTTTCTCCTAATAATTCTTTGTCATGCATCATTGGACAGCCATGGTGCTACTTTGTTATTGGTTCTGATAGTGCGTGGGGGAGCATGGTTATCCAGGATAGCAAGAAATGTAGAGTTAAAAGTATGAGACCGCTTCATCTAGTGGAAGTAGCCATAGGTTGGACCAGTCACACGTGTTAAGTTCATTCTGAAATTTAGTCTGAATAAAGTTCTTACAACTTCTAATGGCTTTAAGGGAAGATTGTTGACGGATGTCATTTCTTTTCCCGATTATATAGGTCAGGAAGTGATCACTAAAGTCCTCAGGTAGGGTATATATCTGGGGTAGGTTTATTAATATCCAGTCTAGGATACTTTTGTTAGGCTTACGAGTGGCATTCGAAAGACATGCCTAGGGCGTGCCTTCGTTAAAAGGTTGGGCATCAAGCTAGCACCGTAAAAGTTTACTGCCAATCATTAGGTGGTGACCCCTAACCGGGAAAAGCCAAAAGAAGAACAAACATTGATTCTGGTTGGGGAAGATATCATCTGGGAGAAGCCATGCAAATTTATATGGGTGGAGGGGAAGTCTGAAGAGCAAGTATTCCAGTCGATATTAACATCCCCGAAAATAATAGTTTCCTGGGAGCAGTTTGTGGAGAGTCATTGGAGGATACCCTCCAAGGTATTTCTGTTGTCACCTGGGGGAATATAGACACATGCAATGTTTATAGATTTGAGTTTGTTGAGTTGGACCTTTGCAAGGAGTATTTCTGCATCGTTAGTAAACAAGGCATTTGGGGTACTAGTTTTGGATACTTCCAGAGTGGATTATACAAGATGTATAACTGACTTCCGTTATGCTCTAGCACAAGGTTTCAGCAAAGAATCTTTGTTAAAAACCTTTCTTACATCAAAAAGGTGTTTTACAGTTTGTCTTTTTTCCCCAATTTGAAGCATAACTGCATTGCCCCATTTACTACAAATACAATTCATTGCCAATGGTTAAATTTGCATGCTGCTAAACAGCATTATCTAAGCATATCTGAATACAGATCTATACATACATGTAAGGCAATCCAAGAAAAAGTACGGTTGTGTAATATCTTACCATGAACAGATGTCCTTGCCATCTGCACTGCAGTATTCATAACATATGGGATTCTCTGCCATGGAAGTCTGAAGTCTAGACAGTACCAAAGCCTACTGTTGCTTGAAGGTATACCAAATGTCATCCAAACACTCCCAGCACAGTGTAGGGCATAAAGGTGACGTTCAGGTGTACCATCCTGAGAACTGATTGCCACAGTAGAACACCAGTCCAAGGAAACCCAAGGGGTAACCTGTACATCCAGGAAGGAAGAGGACTAGGGGGACGAAGCAAGGGAGTGAATACTGCAGTGGTGAAGCCAAGGACATCTACTGTTATGTAGGATTGTACACAACCATACTATGTCCTTGGCTTCACCACTGTAGTATTCATATCATACAAGAGAGTCCAAAGCTCAATAAGAAACTTGGGAGGAGGAAGGAGTAGCAGAGCCCATGGCCACAGCAAAACCAGCTCTAGCTCTGGAGATACCATCCAACTTGTGGTGTTTGATAAATGTACAGATGTTCAGGTAGCTGCTTCAAAAATAGAATTAGCATCTAAGCCCTTGAAAAAAGCACCAGAAGAAGCCACAGCTCTAGAGTAGAATGAGCCTTTACAGAAAAAGGAAAGCACTTAACATATGTAACAAAAAGAAATAGCCTTTGAAATCCAAGTAGAAATTGTTTGCTTGGATACAGCTAATACTAAAGACCTAGGATGAAAAAAACTGATCAGATTTTTTAATAGCCTTAGTCTTATCCAAATAAAATCTGAGTTGTCTATGCACATCCAAAGTATGCAGCACCCTCTCACTGCCAGATTGAAAAGAGGGGAAAAAAGTAGGCAAATTACACTGATTAAGTGACAACTCATTAACCATCTTCGGCATAAAAGGAAAATTAGTACACAAGGACACACTATCCTCATGGAAAATCCAGAGAGGACGACAAGCCATTAGGGCTTGCAACTCATCTGGCAGAAGTAAGAGCTGAAAAAAAAAAATCTTCCAAAAACAATGTTTCAAGGAAGCTGAAGCAGCAGACTCAAAGGGAGCCTGAGTCAGTTTCACCAAATCAAAATTAAGATCCCAGGGAGGATGAACAGGCTTTCTGGGAGCTCTAACATTAAGGACGCCTTTTAGAAATTGTTTAGCCTCCAAATCTAGAAGCTAAAGGAAGAGCTAAAGGCAGACAAGCAGAGACAGCGGATAGGTGGGCCGTAAAAGAAGAAGCCAAACAAGCACTGAGCAACTCACAAATAAGACCGAACCAAAGAACATCCACAGTAAGTGGGTCCAGGTTATGAGAGGCACCAAACAGAAAATCTCTTCCATTTTGGATAAGTAGGATTTCCTAGTAGTACGTTTCCTGGCCTCCTGCAGCATGTCCTTAGAAAATAGGAATCAAAACCCTATCACCCACAGTGTCAGTTGAAGCGTGGACAGGAGGGGATAGAGGAGAAATCTCTTGTTTTGTGTGACTAGATCCACCCTGAGATGTAACTTGTGATGACTGCTCTTGACTAGATGCAGAAGAAAAGGAAACCAGTGCTGTCACAGCCAAAAGGGAGTCGCCAACAAGATTTTGGGAGCATCTGGTTGAATCATGAACAGGACTTTCAGAATGAGAAGGGAATGCATAAAGAAACATCCACTTGAGAAGCTGTCCACCTTCCACACCAAAGGACTTGGGACTCTGGCACAAAACAGAAGTTGTCTGTCCAGAGGGGAGCCAAACAGATCTACATGAGGAGTATCCCACTGGTGGGCAATGTCCAGAAACACATCCCTGTGAAGGATTCATTCATGGGATTGGGTGAAGGACCTGCTCAGAGTGCCTGCTACAATGCTCTGATTTGAAGGGATATAAACTGCCTGAACAGTCAAATGATACTTGACAGCAAGATTCCATACCAGAAGTGCCAGCCGGCAAAGAAGGTAAGATCTTGCCCCCCCCCCCATTGCTTGTGAATACCTCGAGAGGCCCCAGAGAAAAAGAGAGGATGTAAGGCATGAAGAGCCAGCCTAAGAGCTCTCATCTCTCTTATGCTGAAGTGCTCCTTCTGCTGACAAGGCAACCTCACCCCCTGTACCTTCAGGGAGCCAAATGTAATTGTCCATCCCACATCTGAAGCATCTGTGAACAGTTTCTGAGAGGTAAGAGGGGGATGAAAAGGGATCCCTGGATTCAGAGACAACTGCTGGATCCACCACTGAAGTTCTGTCTTAAAACAAAGAAGAGGAGGAACTACTAAAGAATGGAGAATGTCCATGTTGAAGCCACTCTGAATTCAGAAACCACTAACTTCCTCATGTGGAGTTTGGCTAGACAGAGCATTGGAATAGTGGAAGCCATGAAACCAAAAGCTCTCAGAAACCCCATGGCTGTAATGGAGGCCAGGGCAGAAAGAGTTAAGAAATGAGAGTTTAAGGCCTTTGGAAGAGGCAGGGGATGCCAGCATTGGCACTGACTAAATACTGCAACCCAGAAAGACATGATCCTGAGAAGGGGTCAGAGAAGACGTTTTGAAGTTTATAGTGAACCCCAGGCCCTGAAGAAGGGAAATAAATGAAGATTTTGCAAAAGGATCTCTGGAGAGGATGCCTGAATCAGATCATCCAAGTAAGGAAATATTTAGATCCCCTGTAGCCTGCAAAAAGCAATTACAGGAGCAAGGCATTTCGTTAACACTCTTGGGGCAGTACAAAAGCCAAAGGGCAAAGCAACAGAGAAATGAAAACATTTCCTGAAAAAGAGGATGGATCAAAATATGAAGAGAAGCATCCTTGAGATCCAGAGACTCCAAACTGGCCCGAGGGAGCGAGACAGGAAACGGATTCTGAAGGGACAACATTAGAAAGGAAAGCGCCTTCAAAAAAGTGTTCAGATGAGAGAAGCTAGAATTGGTCTCCACATGCCTTCTGTTTCTAGTGCCCAGAAAATTCTTGGAGTAAAATCTCTTCCCCCTTTGGGACGCAGACACTTCTTGAATAGCACCCTGAGACAAGAGCTCTTGAAGAACCTCTGGAGAAAAAAAAGGAAGTTGTTCTCAAGGAGGCTAAGGAATGCCCATAAAGGGAGGACAGGATATCCACACCATGAAGTACTCCTGAGGGATGACTGTCAGACCCCAAGAATCCTGAGTGATCTGAAGTCAAACAGAAAGAGAAAGAGGAATGTGGCTGGGAAGAGATGGACAGTCATACAGCACTTGGTTTGTCAAGAAAGGAGGCCATTTGCCACCCTTTTTACCTTTAGCAGAAAGGCGAGATGGTCCAAGAACAAAGGCTGGCTTAGAAGGGTAGTTTCTCTGAAATTTAGGCACAGGAGAAAAACATGTGTTTTAGCTCCTTTAAGGACTTCCCTTTAAAACAAGCCAGTAGCTGCTTCCCTAAACAAAAGTTTATTATCCAAAGGAGCATCCATTAACAGCCTTAACATCATCATCAGGTAAAGGTTGAAGCCTAAGCACTGAACCAAAAGCACCAGCTCTAGAAGAGGCATCTTCTTCTTTCGGCTTTTTCCTGGTTAGGGGTCGCCATAGCAGATCACCTGTCTGCCTGTCTGCTCATGATTGGCAGTGGAGTTTTACGGTGGCGAGTTGCCAGCCCGGCACCTAACCTTCCACAAAAGGCCCACACACACACACACACACACATGCCTACAGCCAATTTAGTGTCCAATCCATCTACAGCATGTCTTTGGGATGTGGGAGGAAACCGGAGCACCTGGAGGAAACCCACGCGACCACAGGGAGGACATGCAGACTCCGCACAGAAGGCACCCCAGTTGAGGATCGAACTGGGGAACATCTTGCTGTGAGGCAACAACGCTAACTGCTGCACCACCGCGGTGTATCATAATTGCATTTGATAGACTGATGAACTACTTGAGAGGAAGTTCCTAGCAAGGAAAGAGCAGAAGACTTACTCAGTCTTGAAGATCAGAAAAAAAGCTGACAAGCCTGAGAAAGAACCAACACATATCTAGACATATGGGTCTGACAATTAATTAGCCCTAAAAGCCCGGGTAGCAGGTGTAAACCTTCTTTACCCAACCTTTCCATAGTTCTGATATCCTTGTCAGAAGGCAATAACTTGGGAAAAAGACGCAATTGAGATGGCTTATCAGAGGCTACAGACACCACAGAGGAGTCAACAGCAGGACATTTGTACAAAAAGTTACAATCCTCAGGCACCCTAGAAAACCTGTACAAATAAATTGGGAGGTAAAAAATGTGATAAAAGCAACCACAAACCACCAATATAAAAGCAGCTTCACACTTGGAGGAACCACATACTCTTTCTTCAAATTTTACTTAAAAAACAGCAGTGAGGATGTCCTTAAGGAATTCCTTCAATACATAGAAGGGACTACAGAGTTTGAGATTTACCTACAAATCCTATGAGCATGTAAATTATCTGGATCCTTTTTGAATTCCTACTTTCATTACACTAGTGCACACCCCAGTAAACAATAAAGGGGTACAGTAAAGAAGTAGAATCTCCAGTATGGTTTCTGAAGAGATGGACTTTCTAACAGAATGTGAAAAGCTGAAATAAAATGTGTTTAGAAGGAAAATATCCTGAGAAACTTAACGTCATTTCAGAAGTTAAAGAAGGTAGATCCAATAAATGTTCTATTACTGGAAGACAGAATATGAATATTTATATTAGCATTAGTTTCCTGTGAAATCTGATTGTCTAACGAACTAGATGAAATAGGAGGATCACAAAGTATTTATTATGAATTATAATTCAGAAGCACAGGTGATTAGAAATATTATAGATAAAAACTGTTAACATGTTCTCTAGGTTTTCAGATTTGGAAGGGTTATTTATGAACCCTATAAGATGCACATATAGAAAAGGTTTTAACATCAAGGACATTTTAGAAAGTAGAAAATGCAGCAATAGTTCTTAAATTAGGAACCTTCAAATGTGGGAGGTGTATGTTCACATACATTTAGTAGTGAGCATGTATACATTCCCAACAGGAATGAATATATTTATAGTAACAAACATTCAAACAGTAAAAGATTAGTATCCCTAGCTTTATGCATAAAATGTTGTACATTTTGTGTGGGAAAATGGAGAGTATGCTCAAAAAAGAATATACGAGCACCTTTATGACATTAAAAGGAAGGATTATAAAAACACTCTGTATAACATACTCTCACTTGTAATCAAGTGCCATTTCAGTTTTTTGTACTAGAGGAGGTTCCCCAGTACACCTGTGGGGGGGGGGGGTCTTTGGGAAACAAAATTAGAATATAGGGAAGTCTCTTGGCAATTAATACATGAAACTAACAGACCCTCTTGTCTGAATGAGAATATTTTTCTAGTGCCTGTATTGAAATTAAGAGCGAGCAGCCAGATTGCAAAATTTAGGTTTTTATAAAGACACTGAAAGTGTATTGACTATTTTGGCTATATATAATTTTTTTTAAACTATGGCAAAATTATTTTAAATATGTTACTCATATATTTTATAAAGCATGTTCATATATTATTATATTCAATAATATACACATTTAGTTAAACTGTCCTTTCTCTCAAGGCGCTTTTGTTAAATTTGATTGATACTATTTTTTTATTAGAAAATTATTTCTGGATTTTAGAATCGGTAGATAATTCCACATTTTCATTTCAGGAAAGGTTACGGTTATTATTATTATGAAGAGTGCACAGAATAAACCTTTGTTTTATTAAAGAATGAGTTTTTAAAGACATGCCTTTATGGGAAAATTTTTCATGAAACAATGATTACCCTTTTAACGCTAATCATTTTTGTATTAATTGGTTACCCTGACAAAATGATGTCATGAACTAATTAATATAAAAGAAGGAAATTAAACTGGGATAGCATCTGATGAAGTGCTTGCACAATGACAGAAATGCTATGTGGTTTTAGCATCGTTTCCATTGGTCCAATAAAGCTGTTTTTTTACATAAAACTTAAAGAAAGTCATTGGTTTCTCAAAGTGTGAAGCTGCTTTTATATTGGAGGCTCTTCCCTAACTAAATCTGCAGAACCCCCCCCCCAGCCCCTCAGAAACAAAACAACTTCCCTGAATGTCCGAAATGGATGTCTGGAAAGCCTCGTCAGATGTGCTGCCAGCCAGACTCTCCCCAGCTTCCAACCTGATTGAGGTTGAGAAAGACAACACAGCCAGGTGAGCCTCCGGGTTTGTAATGACCTCAGGAGAAACACAGTGGAAGATTCTGGTCTTACCTTTTTCACATTCTTCTTCCCCGATGGCTGACCCTCAGGGCGAGAAGTTCCTTCCACTGTATCTTTAGAGAGAAGCTTAAGATGATGGTTCCCAAGAAACAAGGCTAGGGAAAAAAGCATACTATGAAGGAAGGATTTTCAGGATGAACGCCTGACAAATCAAACAAGATGAATGGTCACAAGAAGTTCCTAGGCAAAGAAAAAACTTATCAAGGTGGTCTTTATGGGGAATCTGTCTCCAGCACGGGCATTTACCCTTCCTGGATATTAACCCCCTAACTGTACAAAAATAAATAATCCCCAATGGGGTACTTATCTGTAATGGCTCAGACTTCAGCAAACAGACGTAGGCATTTGCCAGAGAATGAAAATACATCCAAACTGACTGATAAGAGATGTAGGGAAACAGACCAACAGTTAAAAGAAATGTTCGGACTGGGGGGCAAAGAAGTTCTGAGGATGGTACACCTGAACGTCACCTTTATGCCCCAAGCTATGCAAGGAGCATTTGGATGATGTTTGACATACCTTAAAGCAACACTAGGCTTTAGAAAACTGGGTGGACATCGGGCTTTCATGGCAGGAGTTCCATATGTTACAAATATTGCAGCTGCAAATGTAAGAACATCAGTTATGCTAGGATTTTGAAGTAAATAAATGCAGAGTGTATATACGTGTTGTAGTAGGTGCTTTAAAAATCAAAATATTGTAGACACTGTAAAAAACATACAAGACGTATACAAAGTGATAATGTTTTTTAAAACAAAGTAAAAAAATATATACATGTGAAAATGTTATTAAAGGTGTTAAAAGTAAGATGCAAAATGATTGCTTTGTATTAGGAATTTGCATAATTTTCTACTACACACACGCACAAACACAGGAGGTTACTATGGCCAACGGCCCTAGAACCTTTTTAAACCTAGACATTCATACCCCAATTTTCAATGCTTAAAAGTTAGAAAGGCTTTCGTAAATGCCTACACCTTAGGGTGTCTACAAACTGCCCCTGTCCTTAACAGCCACAGGCAACAATCCTGGGGTGAATTTGTGGTTTCCCATCCATTGGACCAATTTGTATTTGAATAGACTTAGGGAAGAGCTCCGTTTCTCCGGAATGGGAAATACCTGTCCCTCAAACATGTTTTGTTTATGGAAGAGGTTTGGATCCATAGAGCGAGTAATTCTTAAGCTGTTTACTTTTGAATGCATACCAAATCCATCAGGGCTGGATCAGAGAATGGCTTGTAACTCTGGCATAGATTGCCCCTCAGTAGTCTGTAGGAGACCCAGTACAGGGACAAGACTTCGAGATCATCTGCATAGAACATATTTACATCTTGTATTCATTTAGTGAAGAACCTCTATGGCTGCTCCAACTGTTACAAATGCCTGCTCAAATACATGCCAAAGGGTGCATTATATTTATTTGTCTAGTTAGGGCAGAGTACAGAGGATTTATGATCTCAGATTTGGATGCCATGCCCCAACATATAAGTTGTGCCATACAGAAAGATTTTCTCACTACTATGGTCACGTGGTGAAGTTCAGGTTATTGTCAACTCAAGTTCCCAAGTCTATTTTGGGGAGCATTATCAATGTTGTAATTTACAGGGGTGGGTGTCTTCCCAAAGGGTATAAGTATGCATTTTTTTGCACTGAATTTTAGGCAATGGTTCTGGCACCAGTTATTTGTGTCAGGTTCTCCTGGAGGATATCTTAATCTCTGGGGGATTCAATGACTGCACCCAACGACAGCAAATTTGGTTAGCCAAAGGCCCTCTACATTTCCTTGACTTTAGAAAAGTATACAGGAGAGGTCCCAATACCAAGCTCTGCTTGACACCACCAGTAACATGCCTCTTGGTGGAGATGAATTCTCCCATCCTAATTTGTGTCCTGTGAGCCATCCATCAGTTAACATATGGATTTATACCCAAATTTGTAAGTCTGTCCATAATGCCCATGTGAGGTACTGTGTCAAATGCCTTTGTCAGGTCAAGGTAGGCAGTATGTGCCATTCTGCCCTCATCAATGGCTCTAGTGACCTTCTCAAAGAAGTCCATCAAGTTTAATAGGCATGACCTGCCCTTGACAAAACCAAACTAGGATGGAAGTGTTTGAAAATGTCCTAGGTCTTTATGAGGGCCACCATAATTATTTCCATGGTCTTGCATGTAAGACTAGTCAAACTTATGGGTCTATAGATCCTGGTGTCTGTTGGTGGACCACATTTGTGTACAGGCATGACCATTGAACTCTTACATTTCTAATGATGAAGCCTGTCCAGAAGCTGTGGTTGAACAGAGTTCAAATGGGTCTGACAGGTCATGTTTCAAGACATTTTAGAAGGAACCCTGGGATATTTTCAGGATCCACTGATGCACTGTTTTCAGTTCTAGAGAGTACAATGAAGACCTGCTCTTCAGTGATACTTGGGGGAGAAATGGTAGAGTATGTTTCTGGGGGGGGGGGGGGGGGGGACTGAAAGTCAAAATGGAGCCATATCAAGCAGCAAACTTGCTACATTTCACTGGCCTGGTATAGGAAGTTCTATTTACTATTAGTTCAGCACACTGCTGGGCATCCCTTTCAAAGGTTGTTTATATAACTGAAAATGTCTTATGGTTATCTTCAGCCTAGGAGACTATTTTTGCCTGGAAGTTGGCTTTTGTGGACTTGATTAGCCCCCATCCCAAGTTACTTGTTGAGTTTTGTCTTCTGGCAATAGCCCCTCCTATTTTTGGACAGGATTTTCCTTTCATTTGTTGTACAGTCTATTTATACTGGGGGTCCAACAAGGGGGGCTTGTTTTTTTGCGTCTGGCCTGAATTTATTCCAGTTTGGTACTGCTTGCACACAGTTTTCATTAAATCTTCCGTAAAGGCCTCCATGTTCCGAGTGTGAGGTGCTTGGAGTTTAGCTATGCCATCACTTAATATGAAGTAGTCAGTAAAAAGTTCTTAAAGGTTCTGGGGTTTGCCGGAGTTCAGCCTTTATATTTATTTTAAAGGCGACCACTTGTGATCTGATCAGTCAGTACATTACACGGGGGGAGGGGTTGCAATGTTCCTTCATATTTGCAACTACAAGATCCAGTGCACTGGCACCCCTAGAAGATGTGCAGACTAGCTGTTTCATGGGGTTTGCATTGACAAAATCCAGGAGTCTTTGAGACTACAGTTAATGGTTGTGTATGTATCCCAGTTTAAGGTGGGATAGTTGAAATCACCTATTAATATGGTGTTGGGCTGAATTGTGAGTGACTCCAGTACATTCAAGTATGTGGTATGGTTATCTTGGGTCACAGGCGGGTGCCTATACCTAGCAAAGATATGGTATTGGACTTTACCAAGTGTTAGCTGGACATGAAGTATCTCAAGCATGTCATATTGTTTGACCAATCTTGAGGTGTGCTTATTTTTTTATGTAGATTAATGCACCTCTTATCCCTTCTTGTATAGTAGCTGGTCTAATTGTATAGAAGGCATTATAGCCTTGTACTGCAGGGGTGCTTTCTACAGCTTTAAGCATGTCCCAGTAACTGCACAGATGTCAACATTCACTAGGGTGAGGAGCGCTTCCAGAGAACGAAACTTCTTGTCGAGACTCGCGTAGAATTTACTATGTTAGAAAGTTTATATAATACTACTGCATTATTGACCTGAAACAACGCGAGCATGCATGCTCTGTTTCCTCATAACAAAAGGCTGTAGATTCACATTTGATGTTACTGCTGTTGCAGGATTTCTACACTGTACTGTGTTACTTTGTGTCTCTCACTATGAAATATATGCCGTCATATTATGTTACTATTGTTATAGGATTTATGTACTGTATCATTTTGTCTCTGCTTAATGGCCATGATCATTGTTGAAAAAGTTCAGACCAGTTCACTTACCTGATGAACGAATGATAAATAAAAAAATGTGTATTGTTAAAATACTACACAGAACAGTTTTCAGCAGTTCTATCAAAATGATCAAGGCTCTTGATACACACTACAACAATGCAATCAAATAAGCCAGCTTTAAACAGACTTCCTGACAACAGAAACCGATCTCATATATAAAAGTCACATACTTTTGAACATTATGGGGGGAGGGGGGTTGACACGGCCAAACAATATGCTCAGAATGTCATAATACCACACCATGGTGAGTGGGAGTTCTACTCACCCTGCATATCCTCAACATAAAATTTCCAACAAACAAAATTAGTATTCCCAGTAACCAGTATCACCTTAAAGCATTTCTTCTGCAAAATAACCAGTAAGTAAACGGCAGATACCCCATGTTACAAGTGTGCTCATCTGCACCTGAATCAACTCACCACATTTCAGTATCATAGGCAAATACTAAGCTATCGGTCTGCAGACTATTACAAGCCTAGCCAACAACCAGAGATCAGAATCAAACCCTGTACTTGAGGTACCTTAACCATTATGACAATCCTTCCACTTTTCACAGTCAGGCAATAACTTTCAGACTGTTGACAGTGCCCCATTTCAACTACTTAGAATAGAATATGCCAGCAAATTCGGTGAATACCTGTTTGAAGCATATATAGCTTTAAAAAAAATTATGCAACTACACATCACAACACCTAAATGCTGCAGAAGATGCAATCACAACAGGCAGCTGAAGTTATTATTCATGATTCCAACACTTCCATATCAGTCTACCTGCATTTGCAAAATCACCATGTGCAGCCGCCATCCGTTAGCTGTTCTGTTACATTTGGTACTGCAGCCACTTTGTTCAACAAAGAGCGAGGACAGTACTAACTTTTGTTTTCATAAATGACTGAGCAAATAAGCCAAATACTCTCTAATAAAATTAAAAATAGACCACAAAATATTAATCCTCCTTTAGTACATGCTCTCACCCCTTCAGCAGTGGAAAGCACAACATTCAAGTAAGCCAACAGCCAGAAATAGACAGTGCTGGAGATTTTTGTCAGACTATCACTGAGTCTATATGCCATAACACTCAGTGGGTTTCACTGTGCTTAGATGTCACAATAATCTGCAGGTTCCATGGAGTATGGCAAATACATCAATCCTTAAATAAACAATGCTTACTAAATAAAGGCTGTGAAATATCAAAATACACCAGCACAGGAAAAATTCACCAAAGCAGCAGCAACTGGGAACAAAATCTGTTTAATGGTGCTTCTGGTACCTCAGCATACAGCCTTCAAGGAATAATACAAGCCAGCAACTTTCCCCATTACATTACAAAGTTATTCCAATTAGATACATCCAATTAACATTTCTTAAATGAAAAACCAAAAGAACTACAAGTCCAACAGAAGAGCGGAGAGCAATAAGGTCTTAAAACACTATTTTATTTCGACCAGTGTAGCGTGGTATAGTTTTTTGCTTTGTGCTACATGGTCGAAATAAAATAGTGTTTTAAGACCTTATTGCTCTCCGCTCTTCTGTTGGACTTGCAGTTCTTTTGGTTTTTGGTTTTGGAGTTTCTTTTCCACCACCTTAATTTGTTTATTTCTTAAAATGAACATATCCCCCCTAAGAACCCCCAACAAAAAACACCATAGCATATGTTCTTATAATAATAAATAACATTTAAACATTTAAGTTACTTCTAAATTCATACGTTTAGGTTTTATAGTATTAGAATTTCAAAATAAATCTACTTTCCATCCTTAAAAGACTAGCAAGAAATGGTGTAGCCAGGATACTGAAGAAAAGACTAGCATGAGATCCCCAATGCACATTAATAAAGTATTCTGCAACTGGACTATCTAAATTCCTATTTCTAATGTGGCCCACGTGTTCAAGGATTCTCACCTTAACCATACGTTTAGTTTGTCCTATGTACCATCTCACAGGGATACATCCACACACAATAATATAAACCACCACACACAAAGTGCATGAAAACCTCCCCAAAGTACAAAAACATTTCCATTAATTTTACTTCCTGAAATATTCTTAATCCTGCAACAAACCTTACATCTACCACAAGGAAAAGACCCCACAACTGCTCTGTTAATCAAAACCTTCTTAAAATTTAACAATTCCTTCAAATTCAAATATCTACCAAAAGAAAATGCAACTTTTGTTGAAAATGTTTCAGCCGTTCATCACAAACTGGCCATAAATCATTCACCAATCCCTCCAAAATGTGAGGGAAAAGGGAAAATTTGGTCACAAAAATAACTCATTTCCCTCTCTTTCATTTACTACATTCTGGCTAGAATGTCTTTTAGGAAAACCATATCCTTTACTACTACCCCCCCCACACACACACACACACACACACACACACACACACACACACACACACACACACACACACACACCCACCCATCTCCTTTTTATATTAGTGTACAAAGCTCCAATATCAACTGTTGCCCAATACAAATCTTTTGACCAGTGTATTTTCTTCATCTCTTGACAAATATCATTCATACACTTAATATGGGAAAGTATTTTAGATAAATAACCCTTCAAATGAAAATCCAACAAAACACCTACACTTTGCAAAACAAAGAACACACCTGCCACAACAGGTCTTCCTTGGGGCTTCAAACTTTTATGCACTTTAGGGATGGCGAAGAAAACAGGGTCCTTAGGAAACTTGATGTAAAGTTTGTTAACATCACTGTCTGAGGAAAAAAAAAACAAGCCTTTCACCTTTTTCAAGCACCTCCTTTAACTGAGCATTATATTGTTCTAAGGGGTTGCCAGATAATTTCCCATACTCAGATTCAGTTAACAAATAAAAATCATCTTGTTATATCATTCTTTCGAAAAAAATAACCCAGTTTCCTCCCTTATCTGTCTGACAAAAAAAGGATGCACCCCTGTGAGATAGTATACAAGACAAACTAAACGTATGGTCAAGGTGAGGATCCTGCAACATTTGGGTCACATCAGAAATAGGAATTTAGATAGTCTGGTTGCAGAACATTTTATTAATACACGTGGGGGATTGGATGCCAGTCTTTTCTTCAGTATCCTGGCTTCACCATTTCTTGCTAGAGGTGTTGATGTTTTAGCTAGTCTT
Source organism: Protopterus annectens (assembly GCF_019279795.1). NCBI lineage: Eukaryota > Metazoa > Chordata > Ceratodontiformes > Protopteridae > Protopterus > Protopterus annectens. Next base: position 381,420,281 of record NC_056730.1, read on the forward strand.
AAAGATGGAAAGTAGATTTATTTTGAATTATAATACCATAAAACCTAAAGGTGTGAATTTAAAAGTTAACTCAAATGTTTAAATATTATTATAAGAACATACAGTGCAATGAAAACGTAATTGCTCCCTTCCTGATTCCTTATTTCTTTTTTGCATTTTTGTCACACTTAAATGTTTCAGATCAGACAAAGATAACCCAAGTAAACACAAAATGCAGTACAACCCAAATAAACGCAAAATGCAGTTTTTAACTGAGGATTTTATTTATTAAGGAACAAAAAGCTATCCAAACCTACATAGCCCTATGTGAAAAAGTAATTGCCCCTCTTGTTAAATCATGAAGTTAGTGTGGTTAATCACATTTTTGGGAATGCAGAGTTCAATTTCACTAGCCACACTCAGGCCTGATTACTGCCAGACCTGTCGAATCAAAGAGATCACATAAATAGAACCGGTCAGACAAAGTGAAGTAGGCCAAATGATCCCAAAAAGGAAGACATGACGCGATCTAAAGAAATTCCAGAATAGATGAGAAACAAAGCAACTGACATCTATCAGTCTGGAAAAGGTTACAAAGTCATTTCTAAAGCTTTGGGACTCCAGCAAACCACATTGAGAATCATTATCCACAAATGGAGAAAACATGGAACAGTGGTGAATCTTCCCAGGAGTGGCTTTGCCTACAAAATTTACCCCAAGAGTGCATCCAAGAGGTCACAAAAGTACCCAGAACAACATATAAAGAACTGCAGGGCTCACTTGCCTCAGTTAAGGTCAGTGTTCATGACTCAACCATAAGAAAGAGACTGGGCAAAAATGGCATGCATGGCAGAGTTCCAAGGAGAAAACCACTGCAGACCAAAAAGAACATAAATGCTCGTCTTACTTTTGCCAGAAAACATCTTGATAATCCCCAAGACTTTTGGAAAAATATTCTGTGGACTGATGAAACAAACGTTGAAGGTGTGCGTCCCGTTACATCTGGTGTAAAAAGTAACACAGCATTTCAGAAAAAGAACTTCATGCCAGCAGTCAAACATGGTGGTGGTAGGGTGATGGTCTGGGGCTGCTTTTGGACTTGGATGACTTGCTGTGATTGATGGAACCATGAATTCTGCTCTCTACCAAAAAATCCTGAGGGAGAATGTCTGGCCATCAGTTTGTGACCTCAAGCTGAAGTGCACTTGGGTTTTGCAGCAGGACAATGATCCAAAACACACCAGCAAGTCCACCTCTGAATGGCTTAAAAAAACAAGCTTTTGGAGTGGTTTAGTCAAAGTCCATACTTTAATCCAATTGAGATGCTGTGTCATGACCTTAAAAAGGTGATTCATACTCGGAAACCCTCCAATATGGCTGAATTAAAACAATTCTGCCAAGTGTGGGCCAGAATTCCTCAACAGTGATGTGAAAGACTCATTGCAAGTTATAGCAAACGTGTGATTGCAATTGTTGCTGCTAAGGGTAGTACAACCAGTTATTAGATTTAGGGGGCAATTACTTTTTCACATAAGGCCATGCAGGTTTGGATAGTTTTTTTTCTTACTGGGTGGATAGCCTAATGGTTAAGGTGTCTGCCTTACAAACGCAAGGTGCAGGGTCTCACAAGGGATAATTGGCAAGGCTTAAATGTCTCGCAAGGGCAGTTAGCCTAGTACTAATACACTGAAATAAAATCATCACTTAAAAACTGCATTTGAGTTATCCTTGTCTAATATTTACATTTGTTTGACGATCTGAAACATTTAAGTGTGACAAACATTAAGTGTGACAAACATGCAAAAAAATATGGAAATCAGTAAGGTGGAAAATACTTTTTCATTGCACTATATGCTTGGGTATATTGTTGTTTTGTTGGGGCTCTTAGAAGGATGTGTTCCATTTAAGAAATGGAAATTGAATGGTTGTATCTAATTGGAGTAGCTTTGTAATGCAATGGGAAAGGTTGGTGGCTTGTATTAGTCCTTGAAGGCTGTATGCCAAGCTACCAGGAGCACCATTAAACAGATTTTGTTCCCAGTTGTTGCCTCTTTGGTGAATTTTTTTGCTAAAGGCTGTGCAATGTTATAGAACAGAAATACTTTTTCACTGTGATAAGACCATTTCTATTTTAAAAATCTAGATAAAGATATTCTAACCATGCAAACAACAAAAATAAAAAATATTCTAAAACACAAATACTTTTGAAGACCTGAACATCTTTTTTAAACAGCAATCTGGTGTACACAGAAACCAAAACATAAAAAGTTGACATTCAACACTACAAAAATAGTGTCAGTCTATGATGAAATTCTAAACTAGGCTATCAAATCCTGCCAAAGCCTTTAACAGCAATTTAACATCATAATTACAGACATTGTTTTTATTATACACACAAAGCCTGATCAGAGTCACCCCAAATTTTCCCATCTCATTGTATTGTATAGCTATCTTTTTGCATCGAATGCACATTACAAACAGTCTGATTTTACACAAAGTAATTTATCACTCCTTATGAAATGCTGTACTTAAAATGCATTTGCATGAAATTACATGGAATGAGAAAGATGACCGAGAACCTTTTTACATCTTTAATTGGGTTCAAAACTTAAAAGTTTATAAAGGTCAGTCATTGAAGCAAAAAGACATCTACTGATCAGTCTTTCAGGGTAAATCAAGTGAAGTGAACAACCTCAACATGTACATGACCTTGTTAACAGAGCTTGGAGATAACCGTAATACCAAGGTTAACATGTAAGCAAGCCAGACAGCAACAAACAGCAACTTGTGTAGGAAAACACTGTACAATCATGTGTTAGGAGGGAGCATACACAGAAAAAATTCCCTACTGACATTCTGGAAGTCAACTGTTGAAGAGGAACATAAACAGACGTTACATAAACCTAATAAAATCTGCATGCTGTGTGTGAAACCTTTAGAATTGTTTTTAAAAATTCCTCACAAAAAAAAAAAAAAATGTTGCATTTCTAGAGGGACGCAAAATGGACTAAACTTCAACCCCCTCACTTCTCACCTTGTAACAGCTGATGATTGTAAACACTTTTACAACATACATCTACCCAAAAAAACAAAGACAACACCAACTGCCTTTTCAATCTGACCAAAACCTGAAGAAAATCCATCAATCATACTACTATGATATTTGAATATCAATCTGTTAAAGAAAATACTACAACACACATTCATCGGTACTAAATGCATACATAAAATTACATTTAGAATGCCTGGCTTCATGTCAGCTTAAACACAACCTACACTTCATTATCAGCCAGCTGTCCTTAAGATGCAACATTTGCAAGAGCAAAACTGCACAGAGACTGAACAAAGCTCCTCTCCATATTTCTTTAGAATATTATTTTATTACAAGTCAAAAACTCTTGAACATTTTACTACTTGCACTCCTTGCCTCCTAACTTGTCGTACCTTAGTTAACTATTTTACCTTCAGCAGCAAAATAATTTCATCCTAAGATATGCTATTGACTACTGGAAACAGAAAAATTCTCCAGCGGATCATGCTGAAAACATAACCACTTAAAATAGTTCACATTACAATTAAGTTAAGACTACTGAAATTCGAGCAGCAGAGTCAATTCTGACAGAAAAAAAAGAGCTGCAGCTATAAACACAAAATATTAACGAAAAACGCATTACCTTTCTGGACATGAATTATATCAGGAAAATTTGTAAGGTGACCTTGATAGAGAGCTAGCAAATCCACAATGGGGTCCACGTCCTGCTTGGGCTGTTCAGCAAAATATTCTCCTATATTATCGTAGGCTTCTGCAGTGAAAGCAATAGCATGGTTTAATCCTGTAGAAAAGGCTTGCTGATCCATTTCAAAGGCTTGACCAAGATACTTAAAAGAATGACCAACTTTTTGATACTCCTTTTTAAAGCCAGCAACTTGTTTTCTAGCAAACTCGATGACTGTGTTATTGAGCTGCAGAACGCTGTCGTCCATCTTTTTGGTGAAAGTTTTAAACCCATCTACTTTACTTTCCACTTCTTGCAGATCTAACATATTCGGAGGGATGCTGATAGTCAGAAAAAAGTTAGCCCCCACCATGTCGTCTTTCTCCGCCTTCCTCTTCCCTTGTTTCCATCCTTTTTCATCAATGCATGTCAGAAAATGCCGGAAAACATCACACTGTGCCAAAACAGGGTGACTAGTCATATGATTCATCCACCAGACCAGACCCTTTCTCCTCTTGGCAATGAAATCTTCTTCAAACCGTCCAGTGGCTTGTTTTTCTGGGATGTGAGGCACTGAAATCACAGGAAATTTTTCAACAAGCCGGGCATACAGCCAGTCAAAGTGTTTGTATCTGCGGTTCACCTGTATATTGGTACTAGTAGGCAGCAGCTTGTAGGATATGTAACTCTTCATCCCTTTAAATTTGGTCTGCTTTGTCGGATCATCAATTGAACACGAAAAGGGGTAAGGGTTTTCCTGCCATTCGGGGCCGTATTTTCCCATCACCACACAGATTTTGTCCCCATCCTTGACAAAGCCTGCTGCTTCACCAAGGATAAACGCCTCCCCACCAGACTTCACAAAAGTTGAGAACCTGTTGAGGTTCCTACCCACTGTACCCGAACCTTTGCCCGCCTGCTGGCCTCCGGTGCTAAGCCGGGACACAGATGATGCATCCGAGCGAGTGGACATCCTGTACCTGCTCGCCCCACTGCTTTCAAACTCCATGCCGGAGCCCAGCAGCACCCCCGGTTCGTCCGCCACAGTGGAACTGTCATCCCAGTCATCATCCCAGTCGTCATCGCTGCCTCCCTGACCTGTTGTTTGGGGCTGACCTGGCTGCAAAGAGCTGCTATGTAGCAGTGGCGGAGCAGAGTAGGATAAATTGGAAGATGCAGCTATCTGGACCAGCGGCTGCAAGGAGTCCGGTTGGGGACTTCGGAAAGAGCTACAGTCATAGCTGGAAGACGGCACATTAGCATACCTGGGGGGCGCCGCGGGGTAGCAGTTTTCGGGTACAACACAACTATTAAGGAAAGCTGGCTCGTTGCCTCGCAGGATCTGGACATATGAAGCTGGGATGAGACCCCGTTCTCCCCTGCAGTTGATTCCTTCCAACCATCCCTCGATATCCTGCTCACTGTAGATAGAAACTATCTCATGCTCCTTCACAGAAATTTCTCCTGGGTTCTCTGAATTAAAGTCATAGAGGGCTCTGGCTCTGAGCGCCATAGTCCCCCCCTCAGCTGAAACAGAAGCTTGGTACTAGTGGCCACCCTCTCCGTCTCCGCCACAACCACCAGTCCGATACAAGGTACTCCTCTTCCCAGCTCAGGAACTAGTCTAGCTATGCAGCAAGTCTGTTGTTGTATCTCCACTTTGTCTCAACTTCGATCTCTTAAACCGACCTTCTTTTGTGTATGCACCCACGCCTGCCTTCTTAAAAAAAGACAAACACAAAACCAATCGGTTTCACCGAAATTTTGCCATACATACAGGACCGACACGCCAACACACTACTACCCTTCTCTAATACATACAGAAAAGCTCACTTAATAACTCACATACAAAATTGCCTAACCACGTAATCAGTTTGATGTAATCGAAAACGGAGCTTAGGATGTGCCCTTGAGTAAGTACCTTAAATCGAGCACAGATGTGCTGTTAGTTTGGGTAATGTTTGGAAAAGGGGTGGGAGCGTACATCTCAATTGTACAGATTTTCGCAGAATGTCCAGATTTTTGTTTCAAACTTTTGGTCCATTTTCATAAAACTGTGATTTTTTTTTTTTGCTGACAAAACATTGCCAAGTCCTTAAAGAGTGAATTCCGAAAGCAATTACAGTCCTTTGAGTTTCAGATTTCATACCCTTCAGATGCGTACACAAAAACACTCTTATTCTATGCATGGTCTTCAGATGCGTACACAAAAACACTCTTATTCTACGCATACCCTTCAGATGCGTACACAAAAACAGTTATTCTATCAACTTTCTAAGTTTGTAAGAGTAATATTTAAAAAGTGTCCCTATTCTTGGCCTCTTCCCCCATTATTTATGGTTTTGTCCAGATTTATTGCCCTAAGAGGTTGGGCGGTATGGATGGGAGTATATATTTTAAATACTTCTTTCAATTGATTTTCACTGCGGCACAGAAGCAGCATTCTAGAGCAATTTGAAATGTAAGTATTAAGCCATATTATGAGACGTTAGTCAACATTCTTAAACTTTACTTTATGAACCTTTGCCCACGGAGCAAAAAGAATACACTATTATAAAAGAGAACAGCCGTAGATCTTATCTGGGTAAAAGTCCTTTATTCTGCCTCAGAATCAGCTCTGCCCCTCGACCTCCACCATCAACATCACCATTATTATTGTTATTGCTGTTTTGTTGTTTTATTATTTACAGCAGATGTGGAAATACTGTCAGTTAATACTGCCCGGCATTATAAAATTCATACATCGGTAAATAACGATCAGCGTGGATCGACGATTCGTATGAATATTAAAAAAAAACGTTCCCGATTTTCAAAATGTATTCTTGATTTTTTCCAGCTTTCTTCATAATTAACTGCAAAGAGGTTCAGATTTCTGATAATATTTCTCATTTTGGTAAATTAGTCATAATTATCATTGTTATGGTGTTTTAGAGTTGAAAGACCCTGATTTTTTGACAAGTCTGATTCTGTTCCAGAAACCTCCAACTATGCGTGTACAATAAACATCAATAACGTTCAAACACAGAACGAACGTCGTATTGCAGTATTATTAAGGATAGATGGCTCTCAACATTCCCTCTCCAAAATGAGGAACACAACCCATCATAATTTGCAACAAATGGGCAAAATGTGAAACACATATTAATAGCTCTCAACAAATCAGGGACAAGTCTCACCGGAATCAGGAACAAATCCAGAACTAATCAGGGACAGTCAGGGACACTTTTAAAATATTAGTACTATTAACTTGAGATATTGACAAAATACGTGACTGGGTATTAATATACATTTTCTGAAGTAAAATAACTCTATAACTTTAATTTTTGCAGTTATTTATTAAATGTAATTCACTACCTTTTATCCAAACGTGTACAGTTTTAGGAGGGATTAAGAGGGACGCAGCTAAAATTTCAGTCAAATCAGGGACAGTTGAGAGGTACTAACGTCATACGATGGTTAAAATAAACCGGTTTACTTATTGAAAGATCTAATGAATTAATATGATTCATTTCTATTTACCATAAATATCAATAAAAATTCTTAAGAATGAATATGGGACAGGCCCTTTCAATGTGGAACTTCGGTTTTTAGGACCATAAATGAGGTACACTTGATAGGTGTGTTATTAAGAAAAAGGGGTGATAGGAAATATTATTTTAAGTGGGTTAAAATGGGAGATAAAAACGAGAATGAATTTGTAATAACTGCTCAAATAGCCATTCCTTTCCAAATATAAATATTTTTCTTTTGCGGTGCAGGGGGCAAGACGTTATACTTTGTCCAAGTTCCAACAGTATTGACTAAGGTCTCTTTGTTGTCTGTTAATGGAATGTCTTAGAAACATTTTGAAAACACAAAACGTGGTGGTTTTGCTGGCATTTGCAAAAGATTATTCGTTATAATATAATAATATAGATGTAATACAGGGCTGTAGCTAGGAATTTTGGAGCCTGCGACAAATATCTCAAGTTGCGCTCACTTTCACCCACAGCTCCTCTGTGCATCTCATACGTGATATGCATACACATGCGCGTGCACAAAAAGAGTACCATTTGTACCTCTTTGATGATAGATTGGGATGAAAGTGAAAGAGCAAGAGCCTATAAGAGGACCTGTCCCAAATAGCTGGTGTCAAAACATGTACTAAAACTAAATGCCAAGACATGTATGATTGCTTCCTTCAGCAAGCAAATGTTCTTTGATTACCATGTATCCACTGTTGTAAGGAAATAGTTTCTCATTGCATAGCTTATATCTAAAAGTATTACTTCCAGATTCAAGGATGTAATTGTTCCACTGCACTCGGTGCTCATTAGGCCAATAATTGAGTATAATGGCCTTTTTGGTATGTACCTGTCCGAACACTTGTCACAACTGGAACAACCACAAAGCATTCTCACTAAAAAAACATCAAGGGGCTGAAATCAGAAAGACTCAAAGTCTTGTCCCCCTTCTCAGTATCATAAAGGTACTGAGAGGCAACTTCTGCCTTGTGTATAGAACTTCAACAGACCTTATTCTGTTGGATCTATTACTCATGTGCAAATCCAATGGTATCATCAACACCCACTCAGGGGATCTCAATATTTTTTGCAAAATAAATAGAACATGTTGGAAGGATATGTTTGTATCACAGAGATTACAGCCTCTGTGGAACTGTCTTCCACTCCACGTAAAGCAAAGTACTTCTCTTGCTCTATTTAAATATAATTTGCATGGATGGGTAGCCACAAATTCATACCTGCTTATCACCCCTCTCCCCATGGAATGGGTAAACATGTAAATGCTCCTAAATAGCCTTATTTAACCCATCTATTGATTGTTTGAATGCAAAATATAAGGGATAAAAACTACCATGTGAATGTAAGGCTAGGTTTCTTATGATCCTCATTGATCAATAGCCTACTAAGTCCTATGAAGCTATGAACAAATAACGACAATTATGTTTCAGCTTGTTATTGTCAAGCATATGTACACAACATGCCTCCTCATGCCAACCCCCCAAAAGACAACCACTTCTTGTGTACTCCTCTAGTATTATAGTGAGATGGCTCCCTTCGCTCTGGAATATAATTCCAATTCATGTTAGGCAGAGCACCTCACTGACTCTCTTCAAGAAGAATCTTGATGAGTGGATGGGTGATCGTAGGTTTGTCCCGGGGATTACTTCCGTGTCACTATTAGACAGAGGCACAGTAAACTAAACTTTAAAAAGGGCACAGTATACTCAAATCAAGGGGTGGCATAAGCCAAACACAATCGGGCTAGGCTTATAAATGCCCCAGAGCAGATAGCCTAGTATGAACCTATGAACCTATGAACCTATGAATATGAAACAATAACCAGAGTAAAATATTTCAACATTTTACTCATAGACAGTACTCTTGCCCACACAAATAATGATCAGTCCACAGTCATCATGCCTGCCCTTGTACTTTCATATACAGCCTACCTCCCTAATACCTCAAAAAAGATAGACTTGTGTGTATACTGTAGCAAAGTCTAACTAGTGCTTTGAGAAAACTGAAGCACTGTTGATGAGCTATAGATATTTAAAAAAATCAAGAAATTTCTGGCGATTTCAAGTAACCTGTTGTGAAGGAAATTTCATTGGCATTTGTTGACCAAGGTAAAGCCCTGATTAAAATTTACCAATTTCAGTCTCACAGAGAAGCATACAGCACCAAGATATTACAAATTTAATCCCACACAAAGTGAGGTAACATAGATTAGGAACAAGTAACATGCAGTTAAAGTGACTACTACAGAATCAGTTAATTAACTAAGTTATGTCCAATACAGCAAAAAAAAAACATGAAAATAATATGCGCATGCTTACAAAATCAAGAAGACAGTCAGGAAAGGAGGTGATGACAGGGATGAGGGGAGTTGTTTGGGTGCATTAACAAGAATATGTTGTTTGTCTTTTCGGCTTTTCCTGGTTAGGGGTCGCCACAGTGGAACTCCGGTCCGCTAATGATTGGCAGTAGATTTTTATGGTGCCGAGATACCAGCCCGATGCCCAACCTTCAACGAAGGCATGCCCATTTACACATGTCTTTTGAATGCCACTCGACAGTGGGGAGGATATGCAGACTCCACACAGAAGGCACTCCAGCTGAGAAATGAACAGTAGAACCTCTTGCTGTGAGGCAACAACACTACCACTGCACCACTGCAGATACATGCATTAACAAGAATATGATGTACATAAATGCATGAAATAGTCATACCCAACAGAACCAAGACGCTCTCCTCCAAAAAAAGGAAGCCAGTCTGGTGGTCCCTTGCCAATAACAAACTCTACAACAGAAGGAAGAAACTGTTGCAGAAAAAGGTGAAGTCCCAAGACTGGAAAAACTCCCTTATTAGCCTCAACAAAAAGTTGAGATCCCTCATCAAAACCTCTAAAGCTAGCTATGAAGGCAGGATTGCGGCAGACACTAAAAACAACCACAAAGCCTTCTACAGTTATATCAAAAATCTCCACGGCAATACCCAGGTTTGCTCTGAGTTACTGCACAATGGTACCTCCTATACTGAGCCAACGGATATTGCCAACATACTGGCCGACAGATTCCATGCCAACTTTACCCCTCTCCCCCCTCCAAAGGACCAATCACAATACCTGAAGAATGCCAGGCACCCAGCATTACTGCAGCACAGGTTAAAGCTGTATTGTCCAAGGCCAAGAATACAGCTTCCATGGGACCCAACAATATCCCTGGCTGTGTTTTACATGAACTACAAAGTGAAGTGGCAACACACCTGTGTGCCCTGTTCAATCACATCCTCACCTCAGGCTTTGTCCCTACAGAATGGCACACTGCTACAGTCATTCCTCTCCATAAAGGAGGAGTGACTACAGACCCTGGGAATTATCATCCCATTAGCCTGACGAGTTTGATATGTAAGGCTATGGAGTGCATCATCACGGAACTAATTAACAAGGATATAGGGAATCTCCAACATCTGGAGCCCACGCAATTTGGTTTTTTGAAGGGTAGATCATGCCTTCTCAACCTGGTTGACTTCTTTGAGTCAGTCACCAGAGCTGTGGATGAGGGCAAGGCAGTTGATACAGCCAACCTCGATCTGGCCAAAGCCGTTGATACCATTCCCCCTCAGGAATTATTGATAGACTCACCAAACTATGCATCAACCCCTACATCACTAGGTGGGTTGCAAACTGGCTCACAGATAAAAGCCACAGTGTGAAAGTAGCAGACTCCAAGTCAGACTGCCAACCAGTCACGAGTGGAGTCCTACAGGGATCGGTCCTGGGTCCTCTCCTGTTTGGCATCTACTTCTCAGTAGTCCAGGCCAACATGGAGGGACTCTGTCTAAACAAGTTCACTGACAATTGCAAGCTGGGAGCCATTATTAACTCCCCAAGTGATATAGACATCCTACAGAAAGGCCTCAATGAGACCAATGACTGGTCTCAAAACCATGGCCTTAAGCCTAATGCCAAAAAATGCATTGTCCTTCCCTTAGAGAAAAACTCAGTTCCCACTAATTACCACATTGATGGTAGCCCAATGAACACCAAAGGCGTTAAAAGAGATCTGGGGACACAGGCTGACAGCAACCTCTCCTTCAACCACCACATTGCCACTGTGTTCAGAAAGTCATTCTATGTGACACATCTCATTACCAAGGGTTTTGCATCCAGGAAGAAAGAGGTCATCATCTCTCTCTACTCTTCCTTCATTAGACCAATCATCGAGTACAATGTCCCATTTGGCATGTACCTCACTAAACACCTGCAACAGCTGGAAAGGCCACAAAAGTACCTCACGAAGAGGATCCTAGGCCTCAAACACATGACCTGCATGGACAGACTCAAGAAACTCCAGCTTTTCTCTGTCTCATATCATCTGTTAAGAGGCGATCTCTGCTTGACTTACAAAGCCATGTCTGACCCAGTCCTGTTAGAAATGTTACACCTAACGAAATCCCAATCTCTCCTCACCACACGCTTCAGGGACCTCAACCTCATTACCACAATCAACAGATCATGCTGGAGGGACAGTTTCATAACCCAGAGACTGCCCATGCTCTGGAATAGACTTCCCATACATGTCAAGCAGAGCACCTCACTAGCCCTTTTCAAGAGAAATCTTGATGAGTGGATGGGAAATAGAAAGTTCACCCCGAGGATCACTCCAGTGGCTTTACTTGATAGAGGCACCGGAAACTAATGGCAGCATGATGTCAGGGCACTTCCATGGGCTAGGCTTGTAAAGGCTCCAGGGCCGTTGGCTTAATACACACCTATGAACCTAGGATGTGAGGGTAGTGTAGAACTAGGAAAAGGGGTTTGGGTCCGGGGGTCTAGCAGCTCCCAGGAAGCCACAAGGTTTCCATTGCTCTATAGTACAGTTTAGACCATAAGTCCAACCTTTTCAGGTACCCGTCTTGCCTAGACTTTTACTGAAAATTTCAAGTGGTGATCAGTCACTACAGAGACCACCTCTGTATCCAGCAGTTATAGCCACTTTGATGGTGTACACTTCAGCTGCTTAAAACTGAATGTACATAGTAACATATTTCATCTTGTTACTTACACAAACACACAGATACACACACACACATACACACACACACACACACACACACACACACACACACACACACACACACACACACACACACACACACTAACCCTGGCAAGCCAGACTAATGATTGTTTAAATGTGATCAGACAACAGCAATACAACTTTCATCCACAGAAAACCTGCATCCCCACATTTTGATTGAGTGCAACTTAGATATCTGTTTGTGAAAATGTGATAAAGTTAAAAATGGCCACAGTAATGCACTGGATAGTAGTTTGAATTTCATGGTATTCTCATATAAATCTTAATCTAGCTACAATTTGGAAAATTCAATCAACAAATTTTAACATTTTGAATGTAACTGTGATGTGGCTGTAGTAGTACAAGTAGATAACTACTATCCTGTCCACCACAGAGTACCAGCTGTTTCAAGGCATGTCTGGAAGATATGGTTGGTCACCCATATCAGGCACAGTCCCTCTAAGTACTGTTTTTATATGCACTATAAAAATCTGGCACTGTAAAATGACTCGCCACTCCTTCACCAAGAAGACAGCAGCCTTCTGTCTATCTCTCTGATGTTAGATTGGGACAAAAATGAAAGAACAAACAGAATACAGTAACATATTTTATCTTGTTCCTGTCAGAAGTATATATATATATATATGGCATGCCTCTTTACTCTGTCTCCAGATAATAGGCACCTGTATACGCATCTGATATCTGATTGTGAAGAAAGTGAAAAGATATAATGACCATAATAATATATTCCAATTTGTTGCCTCTAGAGAGTAAACTCACCCTTATCTTTGTAGATTTATATTTTTATATATGAATTAATATATAGGATTCATCTAAAAATATACTCCAGGACTTTATTTCATCAATATTTAGCTTGGTTACTTTATATTTTAATATATCATTACTATTTTATATGATAGTGATTTTATGAA
>NC_056730.1:381438489-381480989 GCF_019279795.1 Protopterus annectens
CTGGGACAGGAATCTATCCCTCCAGCATGTCCTGTTTATTGTGGTGACAAGGTTTATGTCCCTAGAGTGTGTAGCTCAGAGGGATTGGGATTTCTTTAGGTGTAGCATGTCCAACAGCTCTGGGTTTGACATACCTTTATATGTTAGGCAGAGATCACCTCAGAGTAGGTGATATGCTATGGAGTAAAGCTGGAGTTTTTTGAGGTGGAAAATGTAGGGCATTTGTTTGAGGCCAGTAATCCTCTTTGTGAGGTACTTCTGTGGCCTTTCCAGCTGCTGCAGATGTCTTGTGAGGTACATTCCAAAAGGGGCACTGTACTCTATAATCAGTCTAATGAGTGTCGATTAGAGGGGAACAATGACCTCTTTTTTCCTGGATGAGAACCCTTTTATGATGAGGTGTACCACATAGAAGGACTTCCTGACTACTGTGGCGATGTGACTATCAAAGGAGAGACTACTGTCCACCTGGGTCCCAAGGTCTCTTATCACACATTCGGTGTTAAGTAGATTGCTGCCTATGTGGTTGTTCATGGGTACAGAGTTTTTACCAAAGGGCATGAAACTGCACTTTTTGGCATTGAGCTTGAGGCCATGGCTCTGACACCAGGCATCTGTCTCAGCGAGGCCCTTCTGTAGGATGTCCAACAAACAAGGCACGCACGCAAGACAGTTGGTGCTCGGTCCAAACCACAACTATGAACCAGAAAGAAGGGACCAGCACTCAAAGGCAGCAGTTAAAATATATATTTAATTAGATTGTAACAACAACCTAATGTATAATGCACATACCGGTTTCGGCCAACAATGCCTTTCTCAATGTGTCTTTATCCAAACATTTTAATTACAGCCCATAATGCATTCAGCTAACAATTTATACTGTCTTCTTAAAGTGGTATGTTCCACATTCATTCTATATTACTGATAGTTTAGCTAAACACATAGACACCATATTTTTGCAAATGAATTCACTAAAATAAACCTGTTACCTACAACAAAATATGTGACTTCAATGTTATTTAACTGTGATTTATACATATTTATATAGTGAAATCCATTTATAACAGCAATATTAAACCAGATATGAGTAATATGAAAATTTTGTGCAATATTCAACATATTTTAACTTTTTAGGGTACATCTGCAGAATGACAAATTATATATCCAATGTAATGTATGAAAAGATGCAAGAAATTTAAGGAATAGTAATAGATACTAAAAATATGATAATGTTGCTATATCTGAGATAACATATCACAATTAAATCAATATTATTCCACTGTGAATATCACATTTTATACCATTTATCCTTCACATACATGATATTCATTAAGTCCGGGTTTAAAACGGGCCCCAAGTGTAGTGATCCATCTTTCTTCCATATTGTTTAATTTGTTGTGCCAACCCATTTTGAAATTCCTATGTGATTGTATTCTGTCTATAATAGTGAACTGAAATGAAGCTGTAGTGTGTTGTCTGGTGTGTTTGTATAAAGTGTTGGTTATGCGCCTATTCTGAATGGCGCTTAAGTGTTCACTAATTCTGATCCTCATAGGCCTAGAAGTCTGGCCTACATAAAAAGCAGAGCAAGAACATTGTGCCAAGTATGTCACCCAGTCCGAACTACAGTTTCCAAATATTTTGATGTTAAAAATTTTTGGTGTATTTTTGCTGGTAAATTCTTTTGTTTTGCGAATATGTTGACATAAACTGCAGTGTCCACATGGATAACAGCCAACCAATGTGTCTCCAAATAATGTGGTTTGGTGTTGTATACCAGGAAAGCGGCGTTTGTAATGTGCAAAATTGGACTGTATATTTCGTCCTCTTCGATAGGAAAATAAACAATTTTCTGGAAGAATATCCCTGAGAAAGGAATTAGACTGTAAGGTTCCCCAATGTTTTTCAACAATTTTTCTAAACCATTTGGTATTGTTACCATATGTAGTGATCAACCTGATTGGTTGTTTGGCAGACTGAAGCCCTTCTGTATATAATTTACAGACAGAGGATATAATATCAACCGACTTAACAACACGGTTGCACAAATTGACAAAAAAAGATGTGAGGATTTACTTCAATACAATAAATCTACGGAAGGGCTTCAGTCCGCCAAACAACCAATCAGGTTGATCATTACATATGGTAACAATACCAAATGGTTTAGGAAAAATTGTTGAAAAACATTGGGGAACCTTACAGTCTAATTCCTTTCTCAGGGATATTCTTCCAGAAAATTGTTTATTTTCCTATCGAAGAGGACGAAATATACAGTCCAATTTTGCACATTACAAACGCCGCCTTCCTGGTATACAACACCAAACCACATTATTTGGAGACACATTGGTTGGCTGTTATCCATGTGGACACTGCAGTTTATGTCAACATATTCGCAAAACAAAAGAATTTACCAGCAAAAATACACCAAAAATTTTTAACATCAAAATATTTGGAAACTGTAGTTCGGACTGGGTGACATACTTGGCACAATGTTCTTGCTCTGCTTTATGTAGGCCAGACTTCTAGGCCTATGAGGATCAGAATTAGTGAACACTTAAGCCATTCGAATAGGCATAACCAACGCTTTATACAAACACACCAGACAACACACTACAGCTTCATTTCAGTTCACTATTATAGACAGAATACAATCACATAGGAATTTCAAAATGGGTTGGCACAACAAATTAAACAATATGGAAGAAAGATGGATCACTACACTTGGGGCCCGTTTAAACCCGGACTTAATGAATATCATGTATGTGAAGGATAAATGGTATAAAATGTGATATTCACAGTGGAATAATATTGATTTAATTGTGATATGTTATCTCAGATATAGCAACATTATCATATTTTTAGTATCTATCACTATTCCTTAAATTTCTTGCATCTTTTCATACATTACATTGGATATATAATTTGTCATTCTGCAGATGTACCCTAAAAAGTTAAAATATGTTGAATATTGCACAAAATTTTCATATTACTCATATCTGGTTTAATATTGCTGTTATAAATGGATTTCACTATATAAATATGTATAAATCACAGTTAAATAACATTGAAGTCACATATTTTGTTGTAGGTAACAGGTTTATTTTAGTGAATTCATTTGCAAAATATGGTGTCTATGTGTTTAGCTAAACTATCAGTAATATAGAATGAATGTGGAACATACCACTTTAAGAAGACAGTATAAATTGTTAGCTGAATGCATTATGGGCTGTAATTAAAATGTTTGGATAAAGACACATTGAGAAAGGCATTGTTGGCCGAAACCGGTATGTGCATTATACATTAGGTTGTTGTTACAATCTAATTAAATATATATTTTAACTGCTGCCTTTGAGTGCTGGTCCCTTCCTTCTGTAGGATGTCCACATCATTTGCGGACTTGACTATGGCTCCTAGTTTGCAGTCATCTGTGAACTTCGTTAGCCAGAGGCCTTCTGTGTTAGCCTGTACTTGAAGTAGATACCAAACAGGAGAGGTCCCAGGATGGAACTCTGTGGTACTCCACTTGTCACTACTTTGAGGTCAGATTTGGAGTCTGCATCTTTTACAGTGTGGGTTCTGTCAGTGAGCCAGTTGGCAACCTATCTTGTGACATAGGGATTTATACCTAGTTTAGTGAGTTTAGCTATAATTCCAGAATGGGGGATGGTGTAAAAAGCCTTGGCGAGGTCAAGATAGGCTGTGTGAACCACCTTACCCTCATCCACTGCTTTGGTGACTGCCTCAAAGAAGTCAATCAGGTTCAGGAGGCATGATCTGCCTTTCACAAACCCGAACTGGTTGGGATCCAAAGTTTGGAGGTTATCAGTGTCTTTGTTTAAGAATTTCATGATGATACGTTCCATGGCCTTCCAGACCAGGCTCATCAGGCTAATAGGTCAATAGTTCCTGGGATCAGTGGTGGCTCCCCCTTTGTGAAGTGGGATAACTGTTGCTGTGCGCCATTCAGTGGGCACAAAGCCTGATGCGAGGCTATTATCGAACATGGTGCTTAAGTGGGGAGCCAGTTCATTCTGAAGTTCATGTAAAACACAGCCTGGGATGTTGTCCGGTCTCATGGATGCTGTGTTTTTGGCTTTAGAGAGTGCAGCTTTTACCTGCGTAGTTGTGACTACAGGGACTCTGCATTCTTCCTGTATAGATATGGGCCCTTTAGAGGGTGAGGAGGTGTAAAGTTAGCACTGAACCTATCTGCCAGGATGTTGACAATATCAGTTGGTTCTGTAATTTTCATGCCTTTGTGCTGTAACTCAGAGCAGATCTGGGTGTTGCCATCGAGATTCTTGACATAGCTATAGAATGCTTTGTGGTTGTCCTTAGAATTAGTGGCGATTTTGTTTTCATAGCTAGCTTTGGAGGATCTTATAAGGGATCTCAGCTTCTTACTGAGGCTGACCAGGGAGCTTCTCCACTCATGGGATTTTACTCTTTTTTGCAACAGTTTCTTCCTTCTGTTGTACAGTTTGTTTATGGCAAGGGACCACCAGATTGGCTTCCTTTTTTTGGAGGTTAGCGTCTTGGTTCTGTTTGGGATAGCATGATCCATGCACTCATGTAAGTGCTTATAGAGTGCATTTGTGTAGGATTCAGCAGTTGTAACTGTATTGTCCATCTGCATGGGTGTCATGAAGTTCAACACTTCTGTCTTAAGAAGCATGAAGTTGGCTTTGGAGAAATTTTTTACCGTGGTTTCCTTAATGGGGGCTGGGGGCGGGATGTCGATATAAAGGGTGATTAGCTTATGGTCAGATCGGACCAACGAGGAGTTGACTTCAGGTGTGGAACACTGGTCACACATGTTGGTAATGACTAGGTCTAGGATATTGTTGCCCCTGGTGGGGGTGTGGATAAGTTGATCCAGGGCATTAGAGTTTATGAATTCCAGAAAGCATTGAGCTAAGGAGTTGGTACACGAGTAGTTTTCCCAGTTAATGGTGGGGTAGTTGAAGTCACCCATTATTAGGATGTTTGGTTGAACCCTAGTAATTTCCAGTACATCAAGAAAAGAGGAGTGGGAATCCTGGGGCATGGTCGGGGATCTGTAGCAAACTACAATTTGGATTGAAGTTTTGCCCAGAGTTAGTTGCACTTGGATAACCTCGGATGCATTATGCTGAGCAACTAGCCTGGAGGTGTGAATATCCTTAATGAATATGGACACACCTCCGCCTTTGGTGTTTCGGTCCGGGATACATGTCCGAAAAGTGTGGTATGAGTTATAGCCTGGTAGTGCAGGGGTGCTCTCTGGAGCCTTGAACCAGGTCTCAGTCACTGCACATTTATTGATGTTCTCCATTTTAAGGAGTGTCTCGAGGGAGTGCATTTTGAGATTTAGACTTCTAGCATTAAGTAGCTTTACCCTCAGTTTTTGCTTGCCTGTTTCTGTCATGGTGGTGAATTTGTTATTTGAACCTTGCCTAAAAAAGGCACTATAGAGGCAGCAAGAGCCTTAGCCAGTATCTGGAATCCCAGGGGTGACAGGTGCAGGCCATCTGTGGCAAAGCATGTCTGTCGACCATGTCATCCCAAGCAGACAGATACTGGATCCCCTTAGAATGACACCAGAAGCTTAGCCAATTGTTGAAGTCAATCATTTTGTCCTTGCACTGCGGTATAATTCGGGGTGATGGCAGAATGCTACTCATGGCTAGGGTCATACCTGCCTGGGCTACAAGATCGGAGAGCTCTTCCATGTCTCTTTTCATGTAGTCCAGGGAGGTACATCTCAGGTCATTCACACCAACATGGACAATGACAGAGTCATATTTGTACTTGTTGTGGAGTGACCTGTGTGCATGGGTTATGTGCTGGATCCTGGCACCGACAGGCAGCTGACAGTAACTTTCTCCTTGTTTAGCCTGGTGAGTGGGACATCAGTGTGCCTGACTATAGAGTCACCTATGACTAGTGTGTTGGGTACGTTGTTTTGCCTTATTGGCTGTGGTTGAGTGGCACACTGAGTCTGTGGGCTATGTGTCATTTGGGTTGTGTTGGGGGATGGAGGTTGCTTGCGTTTCTGCTTTGGAGGTCTCTGCTGCTTAGACATATTATTATTGAGAGCCTCCGCAAATGTTTTTGTGTTACTGTGTGTGGATTTTGGTGGTGAAGATTTAGTGAGACTATGTGATGAGTGTGGTGTGGTGCAAATGTTTACCTTCTTCTCATGACTGTCAAGTTCAGTCTTGGTTGGAGAGAACTTTACCTCCAGTTTGGCTAGATAAGTGCATCTCTCACAGGTTGTAGTGTTGAGTGGTAGGAGGAGAGGGTTGTCTGTGTACATGAGGCAATTTCTACATTGCCTCAAGATGCCCAGATTCATCAGATAGACAGGAGAGAACACTGGAAGCTGACCCTTGGACATGCCTGAATAAAAAACTATTTTCCTCTAGATAAGTGAGGAAAGTGAGTACAAGAGCTGTTTTTCTCTCAACAAGTGAGAAAACTAAGTACAAAAACTGCTTTCCTCTAGGTAATGAGGAAGACTGAGTGTTATAGTAATTACTAGCTTATTTAGTGCTTACAAGTTCTGAATAAGTACAGAGCATGAATAAGCAAATTTAAGTGCTAAAACTAAGAATCTGTATCTGCACTAGATGAGTTACAGGACAGAAACAAATGCAAATGCAGGCTTTCAAATCAGAAAGTTGAGAGAGATGGAACAGATTGCCCAAACGGCCAATAACTACAATTTCTGGGCCAGAACCACTCCTTATGTGGTAGACAGGTTACCTTATGCTTACCACTCCCACTGATAAGCACGAAGGCTTCCTTCCAACACATAAAGGCTTGGGGGGCTCAGAAGCTTGCATACAGTCCTGGATACAGCAAATCTGTATCTGGAACACTAGTTACAGGAAAGATAGGAAACAGGCTTACAGTTTTTTTTTAACAGAAAAGTAGCAAAAACAGTAGTAAAAACAATTCACATGCAGTGCAAACTTGCACACTCGAGTATGTAGCAATATTAGACCAAACACAGTTTAAAAAATGCAATTAAATTAAAAAGGACTAAAAGCAAGTGCAGAAAGAGTTTATTAGGTAGAATGTGGTAAAGAGATGGGACTGGAGGAGTGTCCCAGATCAAATCTACAGTGGGGCGGGCAACTGCAAAAGCCACCAAATTTAAACTACAAACCAAAAATAGGGTGGGTGGGACAAAACAGTTTCAACAGAGATCTAAGCAACAGCTAACAGTACAAACTCTAAAACCAAAAAAATATTCTCAGCTCTGTATATTTGCAGATCAGTCTCTCAGAACAGGGAGACAACAGTTTCAACAGAGATCTAAGCAACAGTTAACAAACTCTATAACCAAAAAAATATACTCAGCTCTGTATATTTGCAGATGGTCTGGAAGGCAGTCTCAGAACACAGGTTCCAGCAATTAAGTTACTCCAAAGTATGCTGCTCCATAGTATTGGTCATGCGTTAAACTGACAATACATAAGCATGGTGTTCTGTAAGTATTTAACTCGGGTCGATAATGAGGCACACTGATGGAATGCTGATTCAGTTATGGGATGCGGAGACATCATGCTTATATGAAGGTTAAACTACAGAGCTGCATTCCACACTGCAAAGCAATGATTGTATAGAGGGTGTCTAATCTGCACTGCTGTTATTTACCTATCTAACTATCTGTCTGTCTGGCTATCTATCCATATTCTTTCTTTAGTGATCCTCCAAGCTAGAAATGTTAATAATATTGTTTATAGTGAGTATTTGGTCCTGCTTTTGAGTACATTTTTGTAATACTATAGCTTCATTTGGAGATATGTCTTCAGGTATCTCTGTTTGCTACACTTTGCTATCACAATATTTACAGTCTCTGTTTTCTTGCAGTGTTACTGGCTCTGAAGTTTTTGTTTTTTTTTTCTTTCTGGAACTTTGACTTTGACATATTTATCTTGGGATTTAATCCCATTTCTTACATTATGTTATGACCAGAGACTTAAAAAATAATTTATGAAAATAACAGAGACAGTCTAATCCAAACAATGTCTAAATTCAGATGTTATCCCTCTAGAACACCTGTGTACCACATGATGTGCAAATAATTGGAGCTAGATTGTTAGCCTTAAAGCTCTATACTCGTTTACAGTATGTTATATAATGTGCAGAACACCAGTTATCTACTCATACAAATTAGCATTCCACTTCTGCAGCCCTGTAATACCAATTCATCTGATGTGGATGTTGGCCTACTTTCTATATTAATTTTTTTTAGTTGCCCCATGTAGTGCATGCACGCTGGGAATCTCCCTGATAATGGATTGCCTTGTGTTGTAGCACTTCTTATATCACACATGAATATAAGTGGAAAATTATTCATGTTAGCAGGCAGTTATAGCTTTGCAAGCCACAGAAATATATAGTAAAATGTTTTACTTAAATGTTATAATGGTAATTGTATTTCATCCAAAAACTGATGTCACTGCTGGTCTGCATTGTTTAAATAGGAGTAAAAGAGCATGTATGTGGGAAGAAATCAAACTCGGAGATAACAGCCAGCACAAATATGCACCCATAAATGTTGGTATTGTTATAGTTAAGGGTGCAGAAGATGGTCCAAGAAGCTTAGGAAACAAAAGGATGAAAGGTAACATCTGCCAGAATTTACAGACCCCACATCCACATTCTGTATCAGTTCCTTCACAGGTAGTACTCTATGAGACCACTGAAGTGTATAGCCAAATTTCCCAATTGCAGCAGTGCAATGTCTAGCTAAGTGGCTTGCTCAGAGTCACACAGTAAGCAAATGAAGGCTGAGGGAATCAAACCCAGAGTGCCGGAAGTAGTTTGTAACAGCTCATAACCTTGGTCTGTGTGATCACAAACAATGGCATTTCACAAAATTAATTCCTTAATTAGTGTATTTATTTATTTTGTTTGTTTGTTTGTCTGTTTACCGGGTAATGTCCGACTGGGCATGAGGTCCATTTTCAGTGGAGGCCCGGAGAGAAAAGTTCCATACATAGAAATAGACAATATTAAACAATCAAATTGAACATGTATTAATCAACAATGTATAAAGCGTCAGTAAAGAAATTAGTTATATAACATTAATTAGCAAATAATTAACAGATAAATTAACAAATTTAACAAAGAATGGCACGGTTAGTGATAAAACTGTCCACATGAGTTAATAGTGAGGACAGTGTGATACAGTAATTGCAAGACAGAGAAATGCAGTCTACATAACAGTTAAAGACAACGCAGTATATGTGTATACATTGCTAACTGAAACTGAGTGTAGAATCAAGATAGCCTTCAGCAGTTAATAGTTGTAGCAGTGAGAATGAGCTAGTATAGGGTAATGTAAGGGAGTACTAGGTAACTTAACCAGGAGTATGGAAGGAGAGGAGCCAGTGTTTTGCTAGATGTTCCTTAAGGAGGTTTTTAAACTCATGATTGCTGGAGTTTTTAGCCATAGGTTGAGGAAGAGTGTTCCACAGTTTGGCAATTTTATGGGAAAAAAGGGTGATGCCCTGTGTGTTGTGGGCTTGGGTAATCTTTAACAATAGTTTATTTGAGGATCTTAGCACTCTAGGATTGCTGTTGGGTTGGACTAGATTTTTGAGTGCTGGGCAGTTGTTAGGTTTGTGAATTATATTGTGGGCTATGAACTTTTAGTTATGTACTCACCATAACTTCAGATGTTTGGGATCCATCTCGCCTACATTCTGACTGATGGGCTCGGAGCCGATCCCTCGGCTCCGACTCGGCACGCTTATGCTATAGAGCGAGGCCTCTAATTGGCTGAGCTATCTTTATCCCAGGATGCACCACCACTAATCCCCCAGATCTTGTTTGTCCGCATTCATGCACACATGCACAGCTTGATTATATAACATTGTTAGATGTTTCAAGATGAAACAACAGGATTCGGACCTTCTGATATCCTCTAATCTCCAAGGAAGGGGGAAGGAGGGTGGGTTATTAGGAATGTAGGCGAGATGGATCCCAAACATCTGAAGTTATGGTGAGTACATAACTAAAAGATGTTATGTGATCCTATCTCGCCTACATTCTGACTGATGGGACAGCGTCCCTAGCACCTAAATCCCGGGTGGCTCATTGGAAAACACTCCTGAGCACTGTGGAACCAAATGAAGCTCGTCCTCTAGATGCCACATCTAATTTGTAGTGAGAAATGAAGGTATGCGGGGAAGACCATGTAGCCGCAGCACAAATGTCACTAATAGCAAGCTTAGAATGAAATGCTACCAAAGTAGCCATAGCCCTTGTAGAATGAGCCTTGACAGAGGTGGAAAGCTCCTTGTTAGAATAAACATAAGCTTGAGTAATACAGTCCCTGATCCATTTGGCAATAGTGACCTTTGTGACCGCGTTGCCCAATTTGTTTTCTGCAAAGGACACAAACAACTGATCTGTCTTCCTTGATTGTTTGGTCCTATCCAAATAAAAACGTAACTGCCTGTGGACATCTAGTATGTGGAAAATAAATTCTGCTTTACTGGAGTATTTTGGGAAAAAAAACTGGGAGCTCTAATGACTGTTGCAAGCATAAAGTAGAACAGACTTTAGGAACAAAAGAAGGATTTGGTCTGAGGGAAACTCTGTCTGTATGAAAAAACAGGTACGGGGGTTTCACTGACAAAGCTTGGAGTTCTGAAACCCTTCTGGCTGAAGTAATCGCCACTAAAAAGGCTGTCTTCCATGATAGAAACTTTAAATCACAGGTAGCTGCCGGTTCAAAGGGGAAAGAAGTCAAGGCACGTAATACTATATCGAGATCCCATGGAGGTGCAGGATGAGAAACTGGAGGTCTTAATAGAGCTGCACCTTTCAAGAAGGTCTTACACAACCTGTTGCTCATTAAGGGTGGGTCTATGGACTCATGAAAATTAGAGATTGCTGCCAATTGTACTTTAATGGTAGAAACAGAAGAGCCTTGGTTGAAAAGAGAGGTTAGGAACTTGAGTACTTCTGCTACGGGAGTTGAAACGGGGTCCAGGCCCCGGAGTTGAGCCCATATAGCAAATCTTTTCCATTTGCTAGAATAAAGTTTCTTCGTAGCCGACTTGTGGGCTGAAGACAATATGTGCACTACATCTGGGTCTAGTGTATGTCTCCTGACTATGGTTGGAAGAGGAGGAGCCAGGCTGTCAATCTTAATGTGTGTAGGAACTGGTGTAGTAGTCCCGACTGATGAATCAGTAGGTCTGGGACCTGGTCCAGGAACCATGGACCTTCCAGAGCATGTTTCCGAAGATAGGGAAACCAGACTTGACGAGGCCAGTAAGGAGCAATTAAGATCATCTTGCTCCCTAAGAGAGAAGCCTTCTGAATTACCTTGGGTAGGAGAGGAACTGGAGGGAAGGCATAAAGCAGGCCGGTGGGCCAAGGATGGACTAACACGTCCATAGGGCTCTTCCCCAGAGCCGGGGTTAGGGAGAAAAAGTCTTTGCACTTCGCATTTAGAGGAGACGTGAAGAGGTCGCAGCACGGAACTCCCCATTCGCTGAAAATCTGTCTTGTAATAGTCGTGTTCAGAGACCATTCGTGAGGAGAGAGGATGGTTCTGCTCAACCTGTCGGCTATGACATTGGATTTGCCCGGTATGTGAGTAGCCACTAGGAAGCGTTTGGTTGAGATTGCCCATTCCCAGACCCTCATCGCTTCTCTGCAAAGAGGATAGGATCTGGTCCCTCCCTGCTTGTTCAGGTACCAGACAACTGACATGTTGTCCGAGTGAACAGCAATTACGCCCTGAGGGAGGTAACAGTGAAGGGCTTGAAGGGACAGGAGTACTGCTCTCATTTCTAGGATGTTGATGTGGAGAGAGGTCTCTTCCAGATGCCATTTTCCCTGGACTGACCTGCCCAGGGAATGCCCCCCACCCCGTCTGGGAGGCGTCCGTGGTCAAAGTGGCCGCCGGAGGAGGAGGAACAAAGGGTCGTCCCTGATCCAAATTGGAAGACACTAGCCACCAGCGAAGGTCCCGTCTGCAAGATTCTGTGATCCATATTAGATGATTGAGAGGGAGTTCCTGAAAGGACCACTGAGTTGAAAGAAGCCACTGGAGGATTCTCATGTGTAACCTTGCCAAGGGAACTAGCAGAACTGAGGCAGACATCGATCCCAATAGTTGCATGACCATTCTGGCTGGGGCTTTGGGCCTGGGGAGTAAGGCTCGAACCTGATTTTGTATGATCTGAATTCTGTCTGCAGGTAGATAGACCCGCATCTGGTTTGAATCTATCTCTGCCCCTATGAATCTTATTCTTTGAGATGGCCGTAACACGGACTTTGGCCAATTGAAGGTGATTCCGAGGGAATTGCCCAGTGATGTTGTGGCTTGCAGGCTCCGTAGAAGTAGATGCTTGGAGGTGGCAGTTAGAAGCCAGTCGTCTAGATACGGAAACACCTGGAATCCTAGACTCCTCAAGTGAGCAGTCACTACTGCCAAGCATTTGGTGAACACCCTGGGGGCTGTGGTGAGACCAAAGGGCAGCGCACGGAACTGAAAATGACTGCTTCCTAGGCTGAAGCGCAAGTGTCTCCTGGACGTTCGATGTATTTTGATATGGTAATACGCGTCCTTGAGGTCTACGGAGCACATCCAAACACCTTTCTCCAACAACGGGAGAATGGTTTGTAAAGTGACCATTCGGAACTTGGAATTCTTGACTGAACGGTTTAGGTTGCTTAGGTCCAAAATGGGCCTCAAGTCCCCGGTCTTTTTTGGCACTAAAAAGAATCTTGAGTAAGTCCCTAATCCGATCTGGTCTGTGGGGACCGGTTGGATGGCTCCTTTTTGCAGCAGTTTTGAAATTTCTATAGCTGCGGTATCCCGTTGACTGGGTGGCGGGTCCGGGATTCTTTTGGACTGAGGGGGGGGGACGACAGAATGGGATGGAGTAACCTCCGGCGATAATTCGAAGCACCCATCGGTCCTGAGTGATCCCTTCCCAGGCCTTTAGGTGCTTGGCGACCCCGACTGGCTCCAGAGCAGCACAGTCGGGCAATCCCTCAGGGACTATGAAAGGTTGAAGAGCCATGAAAGGACTCGTGGTCTCCAGTATTGTGGGGGCCTCTGCCGCCTCTGGGACGGCGTCTTCCTGATGAATTTCCCCCTCCTCTGCCTCTGGAGGGGGAACCTTCCTGCTGAGAGGGGTAAGACTTCTGCGATCTTCGGAACCACATCTTCCCTCCTCTTTTAGCCTTGGGATAAGGCCAAAAGGGAGTGGAAAATAGTGCCCCTACGGCAGTCAGAGTCTTACCCTCCTGTTCACAGCGGGTAAGTGTGTCTTTCACCTTGGGCCCAAACAGGGAGGACCCATCAAAGGGGCGTCGTGAATGAAGACTTGAAGGCCTCCGCGAAATGACACAGGCGGAGCCAGGCTTGTCTCCATAGAGCAATGCCTGTACCTGCAGCTCTACTCGCCCCTTCGGCCGCATACGAGATGAGCCTCATGGACGAGTTCGAAATGGATGACATTGTAGCCAGCTGAGATCCAACCGTCTGGGCCAGCTCCTCAGGCAGGTTACCTAAGAGGGTATCGGACAGCTCCTTAATCAGATCCCTCTGGAATCTCGTAAAGTGCGTTAGGTAGTTCAGAGACCTCAAGGTAAAGGCCGCTGAACTTAGGGTGCGCTTGCCGTACCGATCCATACTCCCAGACTCCTTATTAGGAGGATGGACGGACGTAGAAGCCTCTGCTACATCCTGCTGTGTAGCAGATGCCACCACCATAGCATCCACAGCCACACCTTTCGTGAGGAACTCTCTATCTGGGGGTGCTGAAAGAAATTTGTTTGGACGAGCGGGCACCAGTTCCACAGAGTCCGGGTGTTCCCACGCCCTTCGACAGATCAAATCCAAGAGCTCTTCGAAGGGCGGAGACACCCAGGAGGCAGAGGGCTGAGCCCCGAAGGCCTTCAGGAACACCGACTCATCAGCAGAGGGAGGTTTGGACTGCCAGCCACCTCGTTGTTTTAGGGCTTCTAGGATGTCTGCAAAGGAGACATCATCCGAGGACGACTTGGGGGACCCCTCTGCATCATCGAGATCGGTGTCAGATGTCAAAGACTCATCAGGGGAGTCAACGTGCTTCCTCTTGCACGTTTTCTTCCTGGGAGGTTCTTCCGAAGAGGCTTCAGAAGGACCTCCAGGAGGGGGAGAAACCCCAGCGGGGGTAACCTGAGGCCCAGGGGCTCCGCTGTCTGCTGACAGGGGAACTGCCAACGACCCAGTCTCCAAATGTAGGGAAGGAGCTGGGGAAACTGTGGAGGTAGCCAATGAAGATTTGGCTAGAGCACTCTTCATAGCCCTGAAGGCGGGACCACCAGAATCCTGGGAAGGTCCCCCCTCCGTGGCCACGACAGTGGACGGTACTCCCGCCGCCGACGGACCGAAGGTATCAATCCCGAAGCCTCCCCCCCGGGGCCGAAGGAAGAAGTCCGTGCACTGAACTCCGACCCAGGAGCCGGAGTCGGAGCAAGGGTCGGGCCTGACCCTAACACCTCCACTGGTTCCACCTACACCTGCTCCAACGGTGCCGAAGCTGTTGGAGGAGGAAGTACTGTAAGGGAGTGGACCATCGGCTCCGAAGCCAAATGGGCTGGAGCCGAAACCATCTTTTGGAACACCGGAGACTGGAAGAGTCGAAGGAGTACCCTGTCGATGTCCGAATAAGACATCCTGGAAGATCTCGAGGATACCGATCGGGCCCGAACCAATTTCTCCATCGGCTCCGAAGGGCTCAGGGACCGGCTCAGAAAGGACTCCACAATTATCGGCTCCAAGGAAACCTTCAAGGAAATTTCCCTCGGCGCCGATAAAGACTTTGGCTCCGAGGGGGAAGTGTCTGAGCCGATGACCCTTATCGGCTCCAATATCAGTGGAGCCGATGAGGGTGACCCGCCTCTCGATGCTCCAGACCTCGGCTCCGAAACCAGAGGGGTCGAGGTAGGAGGCATCGAGGCAGACCGTTCCGACCTCGGCTCCGAAGTCCGTGGAGCCGATGGAGAAGTCTGCTTACCTTTTTTAGCCGTCGGTTCCGACTGACTGGTCGGAGCCGGCGCTTTCCTCTTCTTAGAAGGAGATGGAGAGGAAGATAAAGCCTCCTCGAAAGAAGGCTTGATTAATCCCTTAAGGATTAATTTGTTTTTCCTCTCCTGGAGGACTCGGGAGGAAAACGCATGGCATACACTGCAGGATTCCTGGAGATGTTTGGCGCCAAGACAATAGACGCACGAGGAGTGGTCGTCCGTTATGGACATTTTAAACCCACACCTCGTGCACTTTTTAAACCCAGAGGGTTTATGTTCCTTAGACATATTGTGCAGAAAAACAGAACACAACAGTAAACTTTAAACAGTTAGTACACAGGTACAAATAGTATGCCCAAAAAATTATAAACTGAAAACTTTTTTTTTTTTTTTTTTTTTTTACACAGAAAAAGAAATGAGAAGAAAGAGAAGAAAACAAGGAGGGTCAAGACCCTCTAACTCAAACGGGTACTTGACCCACACACAACCACTAAAGTAGTCAGTACAGGGGAAGGCCCCTCTAACTGAAATAGAACCTTCTCTGACAGGAAAAATAAAGCAAATTTCAATAAAACAAGCAGAAACACACTCGTACACAAAAAATAGCTGTTAAAACAGCTTTTGGGTTGAAAAGAGAGAACTACTGACAGAAAAAAATACTATCAATATAGTACTTAGCACAGCCAATGTTGAGACCACGTCCAAGCTCTGAAGCGGCAAACGAGATCTGGGGGATTAGTGGTGGTGCATCCTGGGATAAAGATAGCTCAGCCAATTAGAGGCCTCGCTCTATAGCATAAGCGTGCCGAGTCGGAGCCGAGGGATCGGCTCCGAGCCCATCAGTCAGAATGTAGGCGAGATAGGATCACATAACATCAGTTGGTTAAATGTTAGAAGATTTGGTAGTTCTAATCATTTAAGTTGGGAGAGTACAGAGCAGTGGTGGGTTCTGTAAGGATGGCCTGTGGCAAACTTGGCAATTTTGTTGTAGCATGATTCCAGATTTTTAAGTCAGATTTACGAATGTTTGTAAATACTAGGGAGCCATAGAGGAAGGTGGAGAGTAGTGTGCGGGCAGTGGCTAGTCTGGCATTGTCTGTAAGGTAAGGCTTAATTCTGTAAAGGGTGCCAAGTTTGGAGTGGACTTTTTTGATGGTGAAGGAGATGTGGATATCAAACCTTAGGTTATTATCGATTGTGACACCTAGAAGTTTGGCTTGGCTGGTGGGATTTATTCTGGTTCCGTATGTGGAAATGATAGAAAGTGGAGTCAGACATGTTTTGGGTTTATTGTAATTGAAGACAATTAAC
This sequence comes from Protopterus annectens, assembly GCF_019279795.1. Lineage (NCBI taxonomy): Eukaryota > Metazoa > Chordata > Ceratodontiformes > Protopteridae > Protopterus > Protopterus annectens. The sequence goes on from NC_056730.1 coordinate 381,454,837, forward strand.
TTGGTTTTGTTGGGGTTAAGTATGAGTTGATGGCTAGTGAGGCAGTTTTCTATGTCCTGGAAAGATTTTTGCAGTTTTTGTTTGTAGGTCCTGGGAGGTGGGGGCTGTGCAGATTAATGTAGAATTGCCGGTGCATTGAACTATGGAGGCTAGGTTGAAGATCTGAGGTTGTTAGTAAAAACTGTAAAGAGAAGGGGGCCAAGTATGGATCCTTGGGATATACCAACAGTGATGGGTAGAAGGGGGGACAGGGTGTTCTCCCATTTGGTGGCTTGCTGACGGTTAGAGAGATAACTATGGAACCAAGAGAGGGTTGTTGTGTTGAGGCCATGGGATGATAGTTTATTTAGCAGGATTTGGTAGGAGACGATGACAAAGGCTTTTGACATGTGAAGGAATATGGAGGAGACCATTTGGCTTCTGTTTATAAGATCTTGAATGGTGTTTGTGAAAGATAGTTGGGCAGTACTGGTACTATGTTTTGGCCTAAAGCCGTGTTGTGTGGGGGAGAGGAGTTTGTGATTAAGGAGGTGGGCAAGGAATTGGGAGTGAATGCATTTTTCTAAGATTTTGGCTAGAGGGGAGAATATGGCTATGATATAAAATAAATATTAATATGATATAAAATAATTGGCTTTCAGAAACAAAACAAATACAGCTCAATAAAAATCCACACCCATGGTACATAAATGTACTAACTCTGAGTCTGAGATCATTTTACCTTGGGTAAACAGAAATCTCTGAGATATTACAGCCTTGATCTTTAAAAGCTAAAGGTGGAAATCACACATTAGTGATTGCATGCTATAATGTTAATCGCTAAAATTTTGAAATTAAGCTTGTACCCATGGAATTAATTCATGATGTTGGATTTATTGTTGTGTAATATCCTTGCTTTTGTACATGGATGCAACTAATAGTTTGCCATTGGGCTTGGGTTATGGCTGAAAGGGGTCCACAGTCCAACCCATTTACCTTTTGGACAACCATACAAATAAAAAAAAAATAAAATGATTAGATGAAGTGAGTAAGAAGGGGACATTACAGTACATATTAGTCAAGATGACACAGGGTTAGAGGTTAATGCTGTCTACTGATTGTTGCATATGTTGGGTAGAGACATAATTGGAGGTAGGGGTGAAGTTTCACCCCCTGTGAAGAACATCAGACTTGGAGGTATAGATTCTTGTGTCTTATGTGATGAAAGCCTTCTGCATCTTGGCACATTCATATAAGTGATTTTTTCTACCCCTAGCTCTCCTTAGATCTCTAAGAGTTTCTCTTAGATATTTTTTTTCTGTTTGTTTTATAATGGTTTCCTTAGTTCATTAAAGAGTTTTTTTATATGTAAGGGTTTATTGTTTATGTATTATGAATGAACCTTTCTAAGCCCAGCCTGTGGCATACAACTGATAACTGGCCTGGTAATATTTTAGCTTGGGTGTTGCTAAATGAATGCATGAATGTGACAGTTTATATCCTGGAAGCAGTGTATATCATTATTTTATTTAATTATATTTTTTTCTTAGCATCAACAATTACAGGCTAGAAAGGAGGCTTAGCTTTCAAGAGTCTGTTGGTAAGAAGAAAACAAAAATTTGCAGGTTATCAGAACAGAGGAAGTAGGTAGAACTGAACAAGTTAGGGCATAAGGGAGAATACTGTGGCAGAAAGGGAAGAGAAACAGAGTGGCAATGGGCAAGATGGTAATGTTATGCTGTAGTAATCCCCCGGATGTGCAGTAGCAACTTCCGCCTAAACCCCACCCACTACCCAACACCCTGTGACATGAAGGAATGCCGAGTGAATATTCATGTTGATTGTTACAAGGGCCACTTGAGTATTCATCTAGTGTACCGAAATATTGCCCAGTTTGACTAAATACAAAATTGAAAGGACTCTTTCAGTGTTTATTAAAAGGAAAAAAAAGGTTACATAGTTTGAGAATCATTTGTCATTTTCCTTGTGTATGAGGAAAAAAAAGACAAAGGCACTCAAAAGCAATTTACTTATGTCATCACATTTAACTGTGAATGCATTACAGAATCAATACACAGCTGCATGCTCATTAAAAGGAAAAAATAAAGGTTACATAGCTTAACACGCATACAGCATTTTCTTAGTGTGAGAAAAAATGCAAAAACACTTAAAAGTCAGTATACAGCAGCTTTTTGTCCTGCTGACTACACACATTCTGCATTTTGCTAGTTTTCAGGCTTAAATATACAAAACTTGTAACTTAAAATATGTTAAAAAAAAAACAAAAGCACTGGAAAAAACATAGTACTTCATTCATCACATTTAACTGAGAAAAGATTTATGACAGGCATAGCTATACAAATATTGTCACTTAAGTACTAGAAGAAGCATTAAAAGTCCTTAATAGAATACCTGCAGAAAGTAGGCACTGGACAAGCATTCATTTGAAGATCTCTGTTTGATATAATATGAAAAATAGGTCAAGAATATCAGATGCATATTTTCTATTATACAACGACCCCCCATTAATATTCCAAAACGTACACGCTGATTGGTCAGTGTGCACGTTGTAAATCAGACTTATACTAATGGAAAAAGGTCCGGTCGCCCGGACTTTTTCCATTAGTATAAGTCTTTTCTTAGAGCAATGGAGAACGCAAGATCTCCATTGCTGTTTAGACACTGTCTCGCTATGTTAAAGGAGTTTAACATAGCGAGACAGCTTTAAAAAAAGCAACAGAGATTCTCTGTTGCTTTTTTTAAAGCTGTCTCGCTATGTTAAACTCCTTTAACATAGCAAGACACTTTGTAAAAAGTAACGGAGACCTTGCTTTCTCCATTGCTTCCACCCACAGCTCTGATGTACTGCATAAGCATATGCATGTGCAGTACATCAGAACTGCCGCAGAATACCAGACAGCTGCGGAAGGGCAGCAAGGAGGCATTATACAATGCCATTATTTAAGAAAAGTAAGTATTTTTTTCTTAAATAATGTCATTGTATAATAGCAATAACCCACTTCTGGGTGTGGGTAATGCTGGATTTACCCACAGTTGTCTTTGTTTGGCCACTTGGGCTTCACCCTCGTGACCAAACCACACCAACCATGGGTAAATCCAGCATTATCCACACCCAGGCGTGGGTTATTGCTATAATAACTAACACACCCACACACCCACTTCTCCAAAACTGATAGGTTACAAACTTAGATTGTGAAATATGAGCTAATTTCATGTACAGGGCTGATTTCCATATGTGTCAATCAGACACCAATGTAGCATGATGTCACTGTCAAATCTGCATGGCAGTCAATCACCTCTAATTTGCATATGACACAACATTCATTTGCCATGTCAATGACTCAGGCCACACCCACTTTTGCAGGGACTGGCTGGGAGGTTACTACAGTGTAATATTACTGGCAAGGCTAAGAAATCATTTACTGAGGAAATCAGACTTATATTCAACCTGTCATCAATTCAGGGGTTAGAATAAGGGGAATCACTTTTTCATCCCTTCCTCCCATGATAGCTGAGAGAAAGTAGCATATGTGGGAAGGTGATTGCTTTAAATAATGTAATGTAAAAGTTTGCTGACCTAGATTTTGTGTATTTGCCTTCCCTAGCAATTCTTAGAAATTATGCAGAATAGGCAAATGGACATGGAAGGTATAATTTTGGGGGATCAGCCCGATCAGGGTGTGCCAAAATCTTTTGCACCTTAGCCTCATCTTCTAATTAGGCTACTGCTATCCTGTTAAATTTTGCCCACTAGCAAAAATTCTTAAAAAAAAAATTTACAGACACTAGAATATTTTTTGTGAATATGACACTTACTGCAAGACAACATTGTTTCTGCCCCAACTACAGTACCTTAACTGCACTACATATGCTCAGTGATAACATTTATAACAATATGGGTTAAGGTATGATAACTGGTGCAATATTTCTTGATCTCAGAAGAACTTTAAAACAGTGGATGAAGTCCACTGTAATCATATGGAAGAAAGCTATCACTCAATGAATGTGACTTAGTAATAAACTTTCCTTTGGTGACTTTTTGGTGGCTTCTTATTTTTTTAGTCACATCTCCAGTTTCTGCTCTGTGAATGAAGTTTTTGTTATTTAGTTTTTGGTGTGTGTACTTTACTAGGAATTCCCCTGGTTTGTGAGTTTCAGACTTCATATCCTACAGAAAATGCATGCTAACCCAAATCCTGTTAGGGACTCTATAAGTTTATAAGAACAATATTTAAAATGTATCCCTATTTTTGGGCCTTCGTACCCCCATTATTTTAGGCTTTGTCCAGATTTCTTTTGCTAAAAGGTTGAGAGGTATATGTCCCTGACCCTCTTTGCTTACATGATTTAAGCTTTGTTTATAAATTCCCCTTGGAGCAAGGTTTATACCATTATGTTTATTATAAGAGTTTTCCTTGAGGCAAGGGAGCCCATTGTTTGGTTCTTTATAATGATTCACCTTTTTGGTTTGATTTATATAACTGGTGGTTTAAAAGGTTTAATACATTTTGAGATGAGGTCCTCAGAAAGGGTCGGTGGTTTATAGTCATGGTTGTCCTTATAGACCCAACGTCTTATGCACATCTGTTTACTGTTCCCAGAAGAGTGTTCATTTTTGCTGCCATTAAATAAATGCATGACCATGACCATTTACATACAGTAAGTAGAGACTCTCTTTATATTTGATAAGTGCATGTTACACTTTTTCTCTTTAACAAACCAGTATTATAGTAGGATAATACCATAATTATAATATAATAATATAATAGGATTACCAGGATAGTAATCTCTCCTTTGACAATCATATTGCCAAAGTAGTTAGGAAATCCTTCTATGTGGCCCACCTAATTACTAAAGGGTTCACATCTAGAAATAAAGAGGTTATAGTGCACCTCTACTCATCACTCATCAGACCCATCATAGAGTACAATGCCTCATTTGGGATGTACCTCACAAGACACTTCCAACAGCTGGAAAGACCACAAAAGTACCTCACCAAGAGGATTACTAGCCTCAAACATGTGTCCTATTCAGACTGACTGAAAAAACTCCTGCTGTACTCAGTGGCATATCGCTTACTCAGAGGTGATCTCTGCCTAACTTACAAAGCCATGTCCAACTCAGAATTGATGGACATGCTCCACCTAAAGAAATCCAAGTCACTGCGAGCCGCTCACTCTAGTGAGCTAAACCTCACCACAACAATAAATAGAAAATGCTGGAGGGATAGATTCCTGTCACAGAGACTCCCCATGCTTTGGAACAAAATTCCTATCTACATTAGGCAGAGCGCCTCACTAACACTCTTCAAGAGAAACCTTGACAAGTGACTGGGTAACAGAAAATACACCCCTGGGATCACTTCATTGGCTCTGCTTGACAGAGGCTCAGTTAATTATTCAATGGGGTGGTGAAAACCGACACACTCTGGCTAGGCTTATAAATGCCCTCGGGCAGATAGCCTAGTACCTACCTATGAACCTATTATCCCTGCTCCCTCCTCTGACACTGCCCCTGTTTATAGGTTCATAGGTGAATACTAGGCTAACTGCCCTGAAGTGCCATGTTAAGTCTATTAAATGTTCAGATTGTTCTAATGTGACTTTTATTTTCATACTTGGGCCAGTGCACTCTAGTCCTCACTCTAAGGATGTCACGGTAGGACATGAACTGGGTGACACATCGGCACAGGGTGCACCTTTTTCTCCTGTGGCCTAGACATCAGTGGTTTCTGTCACTTCCCATGAGCATAAGGAGGGGAAGAAGGGGCCAGTGGACTGGTGGCCAACAATGCAATTGGTCCACCAGAGCAGAGTGTCACCCCACAGTGAATGTGCAGGACTGTCATATAGGTGCAGGTAGATGCCACCACAGACATTGCAGAGCTGATTGGTATGGTAAATGGTCTGCATGATAACCTCAGAGAAGCCTTGTCATGCGGCATTCTAGAAAGGCACTGGTGGGATTATGTATGCTGTAGGTGTTCGTGGGAGGTCACAAATCATGGACATGGCCATTCGTATGGCCAGTTTTCTTCCACTGCTATTGGGGAAGCCCTCTGTGTTACAGCAAAGACATGGTCTATATCCCATAATGCCAACACCCCCAAAACTATTACCAGTATTGTGAGTACTGTGGGATGTCATGGGTGCTGATGTGGTACATGTGCTAAACCCAAATGTAACATATTACTGATGTTCACTCTGATGGAGCACTCAGTCCTTTGTGCTTACTGTTGATCATGCCAGTGCTTACCAGAATGGGCATCCCACTGGACAAGAACATATACTGTCAGTTGAGATTCCTGCCACAGGTGCCCTACACCTATCATAGAGACTCAAACTCAGTGTAGCATCTTCTGTCCCCATGCACACACTCACACATCCCTCAGCACTAACCACCAGTGTCCAGGTACACCATACTTGAGACACCACAGTTTCAGTGATCAGTCTTTCAAGCTCAGCATACTGAATAGGTCAAGGCACACACACTTACCTACACTGGGATCCCCTAACTGCCCATTGCTAACACCTGTCACTATTGCCCTCCCAACCTATGCATGACATTTGTGACATGCCATGCCCTCAGTACTCTTTTACCAGTATAGTGTGTATATGGCACCCAGCATGGCTAGTTCATGCATGATACACATAGCCATATCAGTACTGGATGAGTCAGTGCTAATCTTCATTATAACCAATCTTGCCCACCGCTGTGAACCTGATGCTGCCTCTTAAACAGTGCTATGACATACTGCACCTGCCTATATCTCACATGGTCATCTCCTACAGTCATCTCCTCCCTGGGCTCCTCAGCATGCACATCCTCCACTGCTGACTCTGCCACTTTATCTTTTCTAATGTTAATACCTTGCTGTATTTGTTTGCATGCCAACATGTTATGTAATAAAATATTTTGCTGCTTACTTCTGGATTATACTGCATGGCTCCACAGTAAAACATTTAGAAGTGGAAGCTGGCCTTCGTCAGTCTGAACACACATTCAGTGATGTTTTGGATCTTTAACAGTGGTCTGTTGTATGCATTCTCTTCTATGGTCTGTGGGTTTCTTATTGGTGTCATTAGAGATTGCTCCGGGCTCCTTATTGAAATGTCAGCACTTAAAATGCCAAGTGCAGACAAGCTGAAAAAAGCCCCAAAACCCTGGAAAATAGTGAATCTTGAAGATCTCTCTTCTCCTTTAAACTTTTTTTCGCAAAGGGTCCAAGTCCCCCCATTGCATCCCCCACACTCCCTGAACTTATATTTCAAGAAATGTCCATCTCAAGCTTGGTATATGTAAGTTCATTTTTCAGCCATTTGGTCACTATGTTTTGGGACTCACTCTGGTTGGTCCTAGCATTTCAAATGGTTATGGCCCTAGGGCATATCTGGCACTATCAGTAAAATGTCCCTGGAGGAAACCCCTCCACATATCATTTATGAAATATGCAAGCTTCTGCATGTTGTCTGTGTCCACATGATAGTAGTATACTATTTCTGCGTTATGGTGGGGATAAAATGTTAGGAGCAGTTAGATCACATTGCACAATAGTGGGTGACAAAATGCACTTCCATGGTTACTGGCTGCAAAGATGGCACCACACCTATACATTTCTGCTAAACCTGCTGTCAAACATAACATGATTTTGTAGTCTCTGTTTCTGTACACCAGAGTTAGTTAGCAAGCAGCTATTCTGGCATTTGTCCCTCATTGTGCAATTGTTGTGCATTTCTGAATTACTGCACCATTTGTTTACTCTGATTTGCATTCATCATCACCATCATTATAATAATGTTTCTTATTTCCAATTCATTATATGCTCATTTGCATAGTATGCTGGTCACAGTATTTCACTGTCTAGTGTAGTCACCCTAATTGTGTCTGCGAATTGCTTCCCCTCTGCATGCTGCCCTTGTTGCAGAAATTTTGCTTATTGTTTGATATTAAAAAAAAAAGCCTTTGATTATATAAATGCTTCTGTTGAAATAAAATCAGCTGTTTACTTCTACCTTCCTGATGCTATGACAAATGTTTCAGTCTGTTTAGTGCTTTTGTGTGTGTGTGTGTGTGTGTGTGTGTGTGTGTGTGTGTGTGTGTGTGTGTGTGTGTGTGTGTGTGTGTGTGTGTGTGTGTGTGAGTTTATGCATGTGCATGTGAGTTATTAATTTCTGAATCCTCCAATGAACTTACACTAGGCGGTTGCATGCTACTTTACATCACTAGACTGCACTTTTACACTTTTTATTCCATGTTAATAAATACATTATGGTTGTATAAATCACAGCAGGTGACTATATTGTTACATTTAATCTATATTAGTAAATATAGAGTGCTTGCGCTCAAAACTGCACCTGCAGTGTTGCATTGTTATTACTAGCGGTAGTACTAGTAGTAGTAATAATGGTCTTATAAATAGACATTTTCTTAATCATTATTCTCAGCATTGTAAATATGTAATGATTTTACATTGTATAGTGTCACCGGCTTAGGTCTTGGTCACAGAGTTTGTTGCACCAGTCTGCCGCCTGGTTACCAAATGTATGAATGATAAAAGGGGGGCAATGCAGTGGGCCCTATTGAGATTTACCTAGAATTCTTATACATCTTTAGAGTGAACCTGGCAATAGTACTAACATTTTTAATAGATTGTGAAATGCTGGTAAAATTTCTGATGGCTACTAGAGGACAAAGGTGATTTCCTTCTCAAGAGATGGAGCAAGATACGAACTGGAAAGTATGAACCTAGCTGTTTGACCTCACTTGTTGGGAAATTTATGAAATCATTTCTGAAGGAATGAATTTTAAAATATCTGGAAACTTCGGAAGTACCTAACCCAGGGCAGCATGGCCACATGCCAAACAGCTCTGAGTTCTTTCACTGCATAACCAGACCATTAGATCAGAAAAGTATACTGGATGTGGCCTAATTATACTATAAAAACATCAAAAACTGGAAGTCAGCCTGCATCAGTCTTGTGGTGCATGGTTCGAGTATACCAAACGGAAACTTCCTCGACTAGTTTAGACCAGTTTACAGGCATTGCTGTATTCTGGGCTGTGGTGTAGTTCCTGTGTTGTCCATTACCTTACTTGGATAGAAGGAAGTTTCTTTGCTCACCAGTGGGAGTGGGGAGCCTTGAGCAGCCTACCTGTCCTTGGGGGAAGTGACCTCAGCACAAGAAGCTGTAGTAATTGGTTGTTTTGGACCATTTCTAGCTCTTTTGTAGTTCACTGTTTAAAATCCGCGTTTGCACCGCTTTGCGCGGTTGTGCGCATAGCGCAGCGCCAATTAAACTTTTTCTGACTCCGCCAAGTCTGCTCTTCAAATTTTCCCTTAAGGAAGCTCTACTCTTAGTATAACCAGACTACTCACTGTATTATAAGCCTAGCACTTATTCTCAATACTTCTCTACTAAGTAAGCACTCTCGTACTAAGTAAAGCACTACATCTACTTACCACCCCTGTGAATATCCACTTCCCTTAAAGGTTTACCACTCCCTTTGACTGTTCTAGCATGTCGAGTGGTAGATTACTGGTGTCGTCTCCAGTTCAGCTGGTCAATCTGGGTATCTTGAGACAATGCTACAATTGTCTCATGTACACAGACAACCCTCTCCTCCTCCCAACAAACACAAATACATGTGAGAGATGCAACTATATAGCCAAACTGGAGGCTGAACTCTCTCAACTCAGGGCTGGCATGACCAGACAGGAGGAGATGGCAACCACACACACAACAATCCCAGTCCCACATAGACCTACCACAACTGCAAACCAAACACATAAAAACACAAAGACATACTCGGAGGCTCTAATAAAAAACTTACCAAAACAACAGAGGCTCCCAAAGCAGACATCCAAAAATCCACCACCTCAAAACAAAACACATGCAACACATACTTCAATAAATCAGTGTGTCGACCAATCGCATCCCTTAAGGCCAAACACCTTGCCTGATACACTAGTAATAGGTGACTCCATAGTCAGACACACTGATGTCCCACTGACCAGGCTGAACAAGGAGAAGGTGACTGTGAGCTGTCTATCGGGAGCTAGGATCCGCCACATAACACACGCACTCAGGTCACTCCAAAGCAAGTACAAATATGATTCCGTCATTGTCCATGCTTGTGTGAATGACCTGAGACATACCTCCCTGGACTACATGAAAAGAGACATAGAGGAGCTCTCCGATTATGTAGCCCAGGCTGGTATGACCCTGACCCTGAGCAGCATCTTGCCCTCACCAAGAATGATACCACAATACAAAGACAAGATGATCAGCTTTAACAATTGGCTCAAGTACTGGTGTCATTCTAAGGGGATCCAATGTCTGTCCGCCTGGGATGATATGTTGGACAAGCCACGCTGCTTCACAAGGGATGGCTTACACCTGTCACCACTGGGCTTCCGGATATTGGCTAAGGCTCTTGCCACCCCCATAGTACCTTTGCTTAGGCAAGGCTCAAAAGACAAACCCACCTCCTTAGAAAACAAAAATGGAAAAAAACTAAGAGTAATGCTGCTCAATGCCAGAAGTCTAAATCTCAAGATGCAGGCACTTGATGCACTCCTCAGCATGGAGAACATCGACGTCTGTGCAGTAAATGAAACCTGGTTCAAGGCTCCTGAGAGCACCCCAGTGCTACTAGGCTATACCTCGTATCATGCTTTTTGGCCCCAAAACCCGGGCCGAACCACAAAGGGAGGAGGAGTGTCCATATTCATAAAGGACACCCACACCTCTAGGTTAGTAGCAACACATGAAGCATCAGAGACCATACAGGTGCAACTAACCATAGGCAAAACTGCTATACAACTGGTAGCATGTTACGGACCACCCTCCCAATCTCAAGAACCCCACTCAGCCTTCCTGAAGACATTGGAGGATATGAATGTATCACAAAATACCATCATACTGGGAGACTTCAACTACCCAAACATAGATTGGGTACATTATTCTAGCCCTAATACCCTAGCCCAAAGGTTCCTGGAATTCATAAATTCAAATGCACTGGAACAACTAGTCACCTCTCCCACTAGGGGAGATAATATACTAGACCTGATCATCACAAACATGGGGACAAAATGCTCCACACCGGAAGTATACCCCTCACTAGTGAGATCTGACCACAAACTAATCACCCTGGATATACATATCCCACCTCCACCCCCAGCACAAAAAAACACAGTGAAAAACTTCTCAAAAGCAGACTTCACTCTTCTTAAGACTGAGATGGTATCCTTTAAGCCCACTGTTGTGCCAGTGGATACCACATCCCACAATGCAGAATCCTTCACAAATGCTTTCTATGGACATCTCCAAGAATGCATGGATCATGCAATCCCAAACAAATCCAAGTCCCTCTCCACCAAATGTAAGCGTCCTGTCTGGTGGACCTCAGCCATAAACAAATTGTATAACAAAAGAAGGAAGCTACTGCATGTCAGAGCGAAATCCCATGAAGGGAAGACATCTCTGATCAACATTAGCAGAAAACTACATTCTCTCATAAAAACATCCAAGGCAAACTTTGAGAGAAAAATCGCTAAGGACACTAAAGATAACCACAAAGCCTTCTTCAGCTATGTTAGAAACCTGGGCGGAAACCCTCAGATATGCTCAGAGTTGGTTCACAACAACAAAAACTACACTGAACCCACAGATATTGCTAAGATTCTGGCTGACAGATTCAGTGCAAATTTCTCCCCTCCTTCATCCCCAAAAGAAGAAATACTTATCCCAGCTGAATGTAATCTCCCTGTCATCTCAGATGTCCAAGTGAGAACCACCCTAAACAAAGCAAAAAACACAGCATCAATGGTACCTGACAGTATCCCGGGGTGCGTGTTACGTGAACTCCAAGAGGAGCTAAACCCACACATAAAAATGCTATTTAACCTTAGCCTTACTTCGGGATATGTACCTGAACACTGGTGTACAGCAACAGTGGTCCCACTCCACAAGGGGGGGTGCCTCTACAGACCCTGGAAACTACCGCCCCATAAGCTTAACTAGCCTGGTCTGCAAAGCTATGGAAAGAATCATTATGGAACTCATAAACAGAGACATAGGGGACCTACAGACACTTGACCCCACCCAGTTTGGCTTTGTAAAGGGCAGATCCTGCCTTTTAAACCTGGTTGACTTTTTCGAAACAGTCACTAGAGCCATTGATGAGGGCAAAGCAGTCCATACAGCATACCTGGACTTGGCTAAGGCCTCCAACACAATACCTCACTCAGGCATCATAGATAAGCTAAACAGCTTAAAAGTAAACCCTTATGTCACTATATGGGTTGCAAACTGGCTAAAGGACAGAACCTATAAAGTTAAAATCGCTGGAGCAATGTCAGACTCAAAGCCAGTCACAAGTGGTGTCCCACAGGGATCTGTCCTGGGACCCCTCTTGTTCGGCATTTATTTCTCAGATGTTAAAGCAAACATGGGAGGGCTGTGGCTGACAAAGTTCGCAGATGACTGCAAACTAGGCGCCATAGTCGATACACCAGCAGACACACACATCCTACAAAAAGGCCTCACTGAAACGGACAACTGGTGCCGTAGTCACGGCCTTAAACTAAATGCCAAAAAATGTATAGTCATCCCTTTTGGAAAAAACAAAGTACCCACAAATTATCACATAGACAGCAACCCACTGAGTACAGAAAAAGTAATCAGAGACCTAGGGACCCAAGTAGACAGCAACCTCTCATTTGACACCCACATTGCCAAAGTGGTTAGAAAAACATTCTACCTCACACACCTCATCATGAAGGGATTCACATCCAGATCCAAGGATGTCATTGGACCCCTATATTTCTCCCTCATCAGACCCATGATTGAGTACAATGCCCCATTTGGTATGTACCTCACCCGGCATTTGCAACAGCTGGAGAGACCACAAAAGTACTTCACCAAAAGGATCAAGGGTCTCCAACATATGTCTTATTCTGCCAGACTAAAGAAACTTCAGCTCTATTCAGTAGCATACCGCCTGCTCAGAGGTGATCTCTGCCTGACGTACAAGGCCATGTCCAATCAGGATCTGATGGACATGCTCCACCTCAAAAATCCAAATCCATCAGGACCACGAGAGCTAAAGACTTAAACCTCGGCACAAGTATGAATAGGACATGCTGGAGGGATAGATTCATAACCCGAGGCTTCCCATGCTTTGGAACAAGATCCCAGTTCGTATTAGGCAGAGCCCCTCACTGACTCTCTTCAAGAGAAATCTTGATGAGTGGATGGGAGATCGTAAGTTTACCCCAGGGCTCACATCTGTGTCACTGCTAGACAGGGGCACAGTAAACTAATTCTATTATATAAGGGGACCTTCATTGTGTCACTACTAGACAGAGGCACAGTATTCTAGATTTATTCTGTACATTTTTGTACCATTTCATGGGGCGGCAAAAGCCACATCACTATGGCTAGGCTTACAAATGCCACAGGGCAGATAGCCTAGTACTATACTATGAAACTATGAAACTATAAGAAGTGCTGCACTGCACTCTATGAGAGCAAGTAAAATAAAGCACTTATTATCTTACTAAGAAGGCAATGGCAGCACAACAAGAGATAGATATTATTGCTTTACTGGTTCACTTGATATATTATTGCCTGTATACTTATAAAACGTGTGAAATATAGGATCTGTAACAAAATACTGAACATCAACCAATTAGACTTCCTAAACTGCAATTAATTAGTCACAAACTCATACAAATTAACTAACAAGAAATGCAAACTATTGACAGACCTAAAACAAATTTATTTAGTACTCTAAATTAATTATCACACTGTGATCTCTCTCCTTCTGTATAGAAATATATACTATATATATATATATATATATAGATATATATATATATATATATATATAGTTCCCCTTTATAGCATCAATTTACCATAACGTTGTCTCGCTAAAACATTTAAACTTCAAAAGAGGGAACTCCCGGAATGCCGAATTTCGCACCCGGGAAACTAACCACTTGGCCACCACTGATGACCTTTGCCCTTTTCACCACTGTAGTTCTATCTCGGAGTTAGAATATTAAATTAGAGGGGGTGTGGGGGTGCAAAGCCCCCCTGGTTCGATGGGTTTAATTTGTTCAGTTTTTTTTTTGGTCAGTGGTGGCCAAGTGGCTAGTTTCCCGGAGGCGAAATTTGCCATTCTGGGAGTTCACTCTTTTGAAGTTTAGACGACGTTATGGTTAATCAATGTTATAAAGTAAAATCATACATATATAAATATATATATATATATATATATATATATATATATATATATATATATAAAAATGGTTTACCATTAAAATTTCACCATGCAATTACATGACTATGAAGTATTCGAACAACAGATGTTCGAATACTTCATATTTCGGCAGGTTACATGAGCGAACGGTATAATTGCGAATGGACTGTGCATTCACAATTATAACATTCGCTCATGTAAAGGGATCGCGGTACACTGCGGTTAGGGAAATACATCCCTTTCCATCACTGTAGTGCGATCTCAGAGTTGGAATATTAAGTTGAGGGGGCGCAGCCCCCCACAGGGGGGTGCAGGGGGGCTTGCCCCCTTGCATAAACAGGATTTTAGGGTAGCTAGTTAGGGAGTTAAGGGAAGGGTGGGATTGCTGTTGTGTCGAAAATGTAGTGAGCAACATTTTTGACATTTACAGCTGTTTTCTGACATTAGGGACATTCGGTATTGTGTACTTTCGGTGAAAGACTTCACTAATAAGTACACTTTTTTTTATTTTCAAAATTATGACAGTAAACCATATATAATATATATATAAATAGAGAGAGAGAGAGAGAGCGAGAGAGAGCATATAGTTGTCCTGATATGTAAAGATTATGATGGATCTTAGAACTGCAGAGACAATAACACCATACAGTTTAGAATGCCAATTTTGTCCCAATGCACTGCACATGGAGGATCCACCCCCCCCCCCCAAATTTTATATATTGACTGCCAAGCTGCTCTACTGTGAGAAAGGACAGTGAATCAGTACCACAGAAGTATGTCTTCATACCATTAATCAGTGCTAAATACAGTATCCTATAAGCTTCACATGCAGAATTAAGAAAGCAAACTCATTTATCCGAGATATGATAACTTAATCAGCACAACTAAATGCCCCTGAAAATGTGCATGGTTTATAACATGCAAATGCTTTTGTTGAAACAAAATCAGCTGCTTACTTTTACCTTCCTGATGCTAGAACATTGTTCACTTTTAATGTTTTAATCTGTTTAGTGCTATTTTGTTTAGTGTGTGTGTGTGTGTGTGTGTGTGTGTGTGTGTGTGTGTGTGTGTGTGTGTGTGTGTGTGTGTGTGCACGCACATGCATGCACACACATGTGTGTGTAGTTCTGCCTTCTTGGTGCTTAATACCCTGTGTAATCTGCTTCCTCCTTTTCAAGTTATACATGCTTGAATTTTGGCAAATATTTGACAATGTACTGAACAAAACATTACTAAATGCATTACATATGCTTTGGGTAAGTAAACAATGGCTGATATATAGGGTTATAGTAAATCAATGTCACCCAGATGATGGGATGGTAATGAATTTTGAGCTATATATGGGGTTTATATAGTTTTATTGTTGATATTCTAGCTACAGTGATGCGCAAACTCCTCCTGACATTACATGACATGGTGCCAGAAATTATGCAGAAACCTTGAAATTCCGGACTGACAAATTCAATATATTCCTTACAGCAAGTGGATTAACTAAGAAGCCTGAAAATACACAGAACATTGCATTAGTGTACATTGCAGGATAAGAAACCTTAAATGGACTTATTTATTTATTTTTATTTATTTACTGTTTGGTAACTGGGTAGGTGGACTAGTCCAGAGACCCTTTTCAGCTGAGACATGGGCACAGAGGCAAGAAACAGTGCAAGTAATACTTTTCAAATATGGTAGAATGTTAGGTTTACATGGTTACAAAACTTTAGAAAGTTCATATACAGTTATTATACAGTTTTTCTTAACTAGAATGTTAGACTGTTTTTATACATTTCTAATACGGTAGCAGGTTTACATTAGATTTTATCAGTGTACATGGGTTGAAATACAATTTGGGTACATGGAATCCCTTCTTAAAAGTTTAAAATTACATTTTCTTGAAAGATAAATCCTCAAAAGTCAGTAAAAATAGAGATTACAGAGATAGGCTTAGAGACTAAGAAGAGAACACAGGAGTATTTAATTCCTCTATTTTACAGAATAGAAAAAACTGCAGCAGGAATAAAGGAGAGGTTGAGGAATTTCTGTGAGCCTAGAAAGAGCTTGTCATTTTGTTTTTTCCATTTATTCTTCACAAGGTTACAATGTCATACATACACTGTAGATGTTACTGTTACTGAGCTGAATATAGCCAACAACTGTGAATTAGCTGAGTTACATGATTCTTTTGTTAAGCAGCAAAGTGTTTTGCTATGAGCAAGGGGCAGGCTTTTAAAATAAATAATCTGATAGTCAAGTCTAATACGTAAAGATATGATGGATCTTAAAAATGCAGAGACAATAAAGCCATGTAGTTTAGAATGCCAGTTTTGCCCTCATGCACTGCACACAGGGGATGGTGTCATCCTTGCAGCCAGTAAACACAGAAATACACTTTGTCACCAACTACTGTGCAGTGTGATCTGACTGCTCCTAACATTTCATCCCCACCACGACACAGAAATAGTGGACCACTATCATGTGGACAGAGACAACATGCAGATAAAACAGTAATGACTAGTATACATACAGTACTGTGGTTACAGTTTGTTAAGTTTTAGTGGTTTGCAATGTCTGATAAATAGAAACAGTCACTTACAAATAAGAAGGAATGCAGTGCCTAAACAATCTGTCCATTCCTTTTTACTGTTGTATGTTGTTGTCCTGCAGCAAACTCTTCTTTTGTATATAAATGTTTAATTTGCAGTTCTACTGTGTGCATTCTAAGTTGTAAAGCATGTTTAAATAGATGTTATGCCCTCAGGCCCTTAGTTAATTTTGTGTGTGTGTGTGTGTGTGTGTGTGTGTGTGTGTGTGTGTGTGTGTGTGTGTGTGTGTGTGTGTGTGTGTGTGTGTGAGAGAGAGAGAGAGATTCAAACCAGCTGTTATGCTTTCTTTCTGTTTCTCTGCTTTACCCCTGAAAAAAGACATACTATTTTTATGTCCAATGGAGTCACCTTACAATAAGATGGAGAAAATAAACTGCATGTTATCCATACAGAAATTGTTCCTACTTTTTGTAGGAAAGTTTGATGGGAACAGCTAAGATAACCAGAAGCAGAAAGGCATACATGTTCCCTTCACACTTTGAAGTCAGTTATTTTGAGGTACTTAACCACTACGGAAAACTTTAAATAAAGTGTGTATTCAATCATCAGCTTCTCTACACATGTTCAAGCTGAAATTCCTTACCCATCAATAACATGAAGGAAAAAAGAATGAATGGCATAATGCCGAACGCTGTTTCCCATAGGAAATCATTGCTGGTGTGGTTTCCATGTGTGTGTCTGCAAAGATTAATTTCTTTTGGGAGATTTCTCCGTTTAGCCATAGAGTTTGTATATATAAGTTCAGGCAATGAGGGGGTGCAGGGGGCTTGGCCCCTGAAAAGAACAAATAATTTTTTTTGCCACTTTTTTTCATATTTTTGTCACATCACTTTTCAGGAAGTCAGTGTTTCATCATAGAACCTTCATCATTCATTATCAAGCAACATGTTTTCAACAGTGCTGATACAAAAATATGCAAATAGAACTGATTAAACAAACCTGTGCTACTACTGCTGTGTGTCATATATTACCCTCGTATAATGTTGTTTATGATGCCTCTGAGAAATCTATGGAGACTGGTTACATTTAACTTGGTTTGCCTTGGCTGCTTTGAACTTTAACCCACTCCTTCTCATGTTCTGCCCTCACTTTCTGTATGTGTTTTCTGATTCAGTAGGCCTGTCACAATGAAAACAAAAGCAACATATTTTAAAAGTGACAGTTAACCACAGAACCTTTATTCAAAGTTATGAGATAATATGCCATTCTCAGCAAAATGACATAATATATTATGTTATGTTTTGTGCATTTGTCATATATTATAGCTTCTGCTTTAAAAATAAGCCTTCTAAATAATTCATTTTATTTTACATTGTGCTTTTTATCTTGAAGCAGAAGAAGAAAAATAAATAAGAAGAAATTGTACACAGAAATAATGATTCAGTCCTTGAATTTATTTAACATTTGTTAACAGGGAAAATCCAACCTGGAACAAAGCCAATTTTCAGCGTAGGCCCGGGGAGAAACATTTCTGATGCATGTCTTTGTGATGTGAGAGGAAAC
Organism: Protopterus annectens; assembly: GCF_019279795.1. Lineage (NCBI taxonomy): Eukaryota > Metazoa > Chordata > Ceratodontiformes > Protopteridae > Protopterus > Protopterus annectens. Next base: position 381,473,205 of record NC_056730.1, read on the forward strand.
CAGAGCACCCAGAGAAAACCCACATGAACACAGGGAGGACGTGCAGACTCCACACAGAAGGCACCACAGCCAAAAATCAAACCAAAGAACCTCTTGCTGTGAGGTGACAATGCTACCACTGCGCCGTCCAAACACTCCAATTATGAGTAGATCAAAGATTTCTGCATTTTGTAAGTGCATGTCATTAGGCATACATTATTGTTTAGGAGCACAAGGCATATAGACAGATAAGCAATGATAACACGGTGCACAATAGATATAACTATAACTGATAATTCATGACAGGTTATGGACTTTCAGGTAATTAAATCACTATTGATGTGACTTAGTCAGAAGCCCAAAAGCAAATAATTTGCAGCTAAATGTGAGTAACTGAAATTCTGAAGTAGACTGTTGTGAATACATGAGCACAGAGACTTGAAGTATATTAAAGAGTTTGCTATTTTTAGAAAAACTATGTAAAATTCACAAAGAGCATACACACTGTAAAAACAAAGTGTGCTTTTCCCTATTAGATTTATTTATTTATTGCATTTGGCTGATTAGGTAGTTTGTCCACAGTGTAGACATCCTATTTCAATAGTGACTTGGGGGGGTTAAATAGTCTGCTTCAATGTACATAGAAAATCTTTCATAGTGCGGTTGATTCAATAAATACAGATATTTTTCAGAGTAAAATGGGTGACAGATTTCCAAGATGCCCACTGCACTTCATTGCAAGACACAAGATGAAGGACATCTTGTCCTCAGTATTGCCAAATGATCACTCCATGAACCCCCCTGTTCATCCTTGCTTGTGTGTATTAACCCTAAAACTGCTGCTGCCCCTAACCCAACCCTTCACCCTATAGATTCATAGGTTCATACTAGGCTATCTGCCCTAGGGCATTTATAAGCCTAGCCAGAGTGTGTTTGGCTTTTGCCACCCATTTTAAATTAATTTTGCTATGCCCTTTTTCGAGGTTAGTATACTGTGCCTCTGTCTAACAGTGACACAGAAGTGATACCCGGGGTAAACCTACGATCTCCCATCCACTCATCAAGATTCCTCTTGAAGGGAGTCAATGAGGGACTCTGCCTAACCTGGACTGGGATTTTATTCCAGAGTGAAGGGAGCCTCTGGGTTATGAATCTGTCCCTCCAGTATGTCCTGGTTATTTCAGTGCTGAGGTTCAAGTCTCTCGAGCGCGTAGCTCGATGGGATTTGGATTTTCTGAGGTGCAGCATGTCCATTAATTCTGGGTTGGACATGGCTTTATACATCAGGCACAGATCGCCTCTGAGCAGGCGGTATGCCACTGAGTAGAGCTGGAGTTTCTTTAACCGGGCAGCATATGGCATCTGTTTGAGCCCTTTCATCCTCTTGGTGAGGTATGTTTGGGGTCTTTCCAGTTGCTGCAGGTGTCTGGTAAGGAACAACCCAAAAGGGGCATTGTACTCAATTATGGGCCTGATGAGGGATGTGTAAAGAGGCACGATGACCTCCCCTGATCTAGATGTGAATCCCTTCATGATTAGGTGGGCTATATAAAATGTTTTTCTAGCCACTTTGGCCAAGTGGTTGTCAAATGACAGATTGCTATGAACTTGCGTCCCCAGGTCCCTAATTACTTCTTCTGTACTTAATGGATTACCACCTATGTGGTAATTTGTGGGCACTTTGTTTTTGCCAAAGGGGATGACTATACACTTTTTGGCATTTAGCTTGAGGCCATGGCTCTGGCACCAGTTGTCTGTTTCTATGAGGCCCTTTTGGAGGATGCTTGTGTTGACTGGAGAGTCGATTATGGTGCCCAGTTTGCAGTCATCTGCAAACTTGGTCAGCCACAGTCCTTCCGTGTTGGCCTGTACCTCCGGGAAATATATACCGAACAAGAGAGGTCCCAGGACTGAGCCTTGTGGGATGCCACTTGTAACTGGTTTGGAGTCTGACATGGCTCCAGCAATTCTAACCATGTGGGTTTTGTCCTTGAGCCAGCTTGCAACCCATCTAGTGACATAGGGGTTTATATTTAAGCTGGTGAGCTTATCTATAATACCCAAGTGGGGTATTGTATCGAAGGCTTTTGCGAGGTCCAGGTAGGCTGCGTGGACCACCTTCCCCTCGTCAATGGCCTTGGTGACTGTTTCAAAGAAATTGACCAGGTTTAAGAGGCAGGATCTGCCCTTAACAAAGCCGAACTGGGTAGGATCCAGTGTCTGTAGGTCAAAATATATTTATTTATGAGGTCCATGATGATCCTTTCCATAGCTTTGCAGACCAAGCTAGTCAGGCTTATGGGGCGATAGTTTCCAGGATGTGTTGAGGTGCCACCTTTGTGGAGAGGGACCACTGTTGTTGCACACCACTCTTTGGGTACATATCCTGTAGTAAGGCTGAGATTGAACAGTAGTTTTATGTTTGGGTTTAGCTCTTCTTGGAGTTCATGTAGGACGCAGCCCGGGACACCGTCTGGTCCCATTGATGCTGTGTTTTTTGCTTTGGAGAGGGCGGCTCTTACTTGAGCATCTGAGATGTCAGGGGGGCAGCACTCTGCTGGGATAGATACTTGCCCTTTTGGTGGGGGGGGGGAGTTTGCGCTGAACCTGTCAGCTAGGATGTTGGCAATGTCTGTGGGTTCAGTGTATTTTTTGTCATTTTGGACTAATTCTGAGCATATCTGGGAATTCCTACCCAGGTTCCTAACATAACTAAAGAAAGCCTTGTGATTATCCTTAGTGTCCTGTGCAATTTTTCTCTCGAAGCTGGCCTTAGACGATTTTATGAGTGCCCGTAGTTTTTTGCTAATACTGATCAGAGATGCCTTCCCTTTTTGGGATTTTGCTCTATCATGTAGTAGCTTCCTCCTTCTATTGTATAGTTTGTTTATGGCTGGGGTCCACCAGACAGGATGTCTGCCTTTGGAAGATTGGGTCTTGGTTTTATCTGGGATTGCATGATCCATGCATTCCTGAAGGTGTTCATAGAATGCGTTTATAAAGGATTCTGCGGTCTGGACCATATTTTCCACAGGCCCGGGGGCTTTGAAGGATTCCACCTCGGTTTTGAGAAGTGTGAAATTTGCTTTAGAGAAGTTTTTCACTGTGGTTTTCTGGGCAGGGGGTGGGGTCGGGATGTGAATATCCAGTGAGATTAGTTTATGGTCTGATCTTACCAGTGAGGGATACACTTCTGGTCTGGAGCATAGAGTCCCCATGTTGGTGATGATCAGGTCCAGTATGTTTTCCCCTCTTGTGGGAGTGGTAACAAGTTGTTCCATACCATTTGAGTTTATAAATTCTAGGAACCTTTGGGCTAGGGTGTTGGAGCTAGAATAATGCTCCCAGTCTATGTTTGGGTAGTTGAAGTCACCCAATATAATGGTGTTTGGAGAGACCTTCATATTTTCCAGTGTTCTCAGGAAGGCCGAGTGGGGTTCCTGGGTTTGGGAGGGTGGTCTGTAGCAGGCTATAAACTGGAAGGCAGTTTTACCCACTGTTAGTTGCACATGGATAGTCTCTGATGCTTTCTGCTGTGCCACCAACCTGGAGGTGTGGTTATCTTTGACGAATATTGATACTCCCCCTCCTTTTGTGGTTCAGTCCAAGTTTTGGGGCCGAAAAGCATGGTATGAGGTATAAACTGGTAGTGCTGGGGTGCTCTCGGGAGCCTTGAACCAGGTTTCTGTTACTGCACAGATATCGATGTTCTCCATGCTAAGGAGAGTTTCGAGTGTGTGCATCTTGAGGTTTAGACTTCTGGCGTTGAGTAGCATTACTCTCAGTTTCTTATCCCTTGTGATACCTATGGAGGTGGGTTTGTCTTTTGAGCCTTGCCTAAAAAAGGCACTATGGGGGTAGCAAGAGCCTTTGCCAATATCTGAAAGCCCAGGGGTGACAGGTGCAAGCTGTCCCTAGCGAAGCATCGTGGCTTGTCGAGCATGTCATCCCAGGCTGACAGGCATTGGATCCCCTTTGAATGACACCAATACTTAAGCCAATTGTTGAAATTGATCATCTTGTCTTCATATTGTGGCATCATTCTTGGTGAGGGTAAGATGCTACTCAAGGTCAGGGTCATACCGGCCTGGGCTACATGCTCAGAGAGCTCCTCTATGTCTCTTTTCATGTAGTCCAGGGAGGTACATCTCAGGTCATTCACACCAGCATGGACAATGACTGAGTCATATTTGTACTTGCCATGGAGTGCCCTCAGTGCTTGTGTTATGTGGCGGATCCTAGCGCCCGACAGGCAGCTCACCGTGACCTTCTCCTTGTTGAGCCTGGTGAGCAGGACATCAGTGTGCCTGACGATAGAGTCACCTATTACAAGTGTATCAGGTGTGTTGTTTAGCCTTAAGGGCTGTGACTGTTCGGCACACTGGCTTTGTGAGCTATGTGTTGCACGTGTTTTGTTTTGGGGTAGCGGTTGCTTGGATGTCTGCTTTGGAGGTCTCTGCTGCTTAGGCAGATTTTTATTTAGAGCCTCCGAGTATGTTTTTGTGTGTTTATGTGTTTGGTTTGCTGTCGTGGTAAGTCTATGTGAGACTGGAATTGTAGTGAGTGTGGTTTCCTTCTCCTCCTGACTGTTACGCCAGTACTGAGTTGAGAGAGCTTAGCCTCCAGTTTGGCTATATGGTTGCATCTCTCACATGTGTTGGAATTTGTTGGGAGGAGGAGAGGGTTGTCTGTGTACATGAGGCAGTTGTAACATTGCCTCAAGATTCCCAGATTCACCAGCTGGACCGGAGAGGAGATTGACAACTGACCTTTGGACATGCTAGAATAGTATTGGGAATTCCTTTATAATTGAAAAAAAGGGCCAATGGGGAACAAGGTACTCAAGGGGAGTTTGTGAGGGTGTAGTGCTTTTAATTTTTTAGTGCTGACTTATATAATTGCTTTAGTGAGCAAGTGCCAGGTAACTTAAATGCAATGTGTTACAGGTCATATCATATGAAAAACCCTTTCCACTAACATTATCACCGTCCAGACAAAAGTGTGTCTGAAGGTACTGCTAGGCTTTATTTATTAATTGACTGTTTGGAAAAGGAAAGGTTTGCATTCCTTTTCAATCAGTGAAGGTTCAAGATTATTTGGTTTCAAAATTTATTACTTTAGACCTTTATTTTTGATATTTTATGCACTAATATTTATACACACACATATATAAGATCATATGAACTACAAGCCAAGTAAGTCTGAATACCATATATACCTAGCTAAATACAACCCTGAAGAGGTATTCACTTTTTTCAGTAGGACAAAACATATCAGGACAGGGATAAACTTGTGGGTTCATATTCAGTCATCAAAGTTAGTCTTGATGGAGTCATACTTATGACTCTAGCTTAACATAAAAAGGGCAATTGGTTCCAGAGAGTTGGGACAACTAGTGAGTAATGAATCTATACTCAAATGCATTTTATTTATATGGTGGTGAAGGATCAAATCCTTGGTTCAGGTGTTTCTGTAGCTATTTGTTCTGTGACGGTATAAGAGGTCCATTAGTGTGAGGTCTTTGCTGGCATAGAATGCCAGGCCTAGATCTCAGTGCCTATAAGAACCTATAACAGATAGAGGGTAGGAGCAGGGTTACTTGTCTGTATTAGACACCAAGGGTCTTAGGCAAGTAATCTTTTGTTGTCAAGAACCTTTCGAGTATTTCTAGCTGCTAGATATGTCTGGCTAGGTACATGCTGAAAGATCACAGTAATCTGCCTAATCTGCCTAATTATACAAGAGTACTGCGGAGTGATAGTATACTTGTGAAATCAATTGTGCTAAATTGAAGGATTTACCAACTACTGGGGCTTACACATACACACACACACACACACACACACACACACACACACACACACACACACACACACACACACGTGGAAATTTAATTCCTTTTGGTATTTAATAAATATTCAAGACATTTAATTTCTCAGATACCTCAGATGTTTTAATATAAACATGAATAATGTGGAATTTGTACATTAGTCAACAAATAATTATTTATTTTAATTTTTTCCTTTTTTGTAATTGCTGTATGTACGTTTTTATTTTATTTATTCATTTTTTGGCATTGCAAAACCGTTTACTATGATGCTTTGCACTCAAGCAGGTTTTTGTAATTTTTGGCGATAGGAGTTTAACTGTAGCTTAATTAATGATCAGTATCCTTAACTCCATTTGGCATAGCAAAAATATGCCAGTAATCCAGATAGATTTACACTAGTCCAGGAGCTCTGGTTTCCTCCCATATTCCAAAGGCATGCTGTAGATGAATTGAGGATCCTTCAAATTGCCCATAGCTGTGCATGCTTTTTATGAGTGCATCTATTTGCATCCTGTGATCGAATGACATCCTGTCCAGGATTGGTTCTGAGTAGGCTCTGGTTCCTGGCATCACTGAATTGCATAAAGAGGATAATCATGGAATGCAGGAATTAAATAATCCTGTTTTTTAACATCAGATGCTTCTGTCTGTGCAAATGTTAACATACTCACTAAGCCATGGCATTTCCCCTCTTTAACCTATAATTATATTTCCCTCTATATGAGTTACATGACCCATTGTGTTACATGGTGAATAATGCTGTGTGTGTGTGTGTGTGTGTGTGTGTGTGTGTGTGTGTGTGTGTGTGTGTGTGTGTGTGTGTGTGTGTGTGTGTGTGTGTTTATGTTTATATATGTTTGTCTGTGTGTGTGATCTGGTATAGAATGGATTCTGTGTCAATAAAGTTAATAGGAATGTTGCTTTTTGACAGCCTACTCCATAACTGGAAACATTTTCGTAGCTTTGAATCCACGCAACAACAAATTGTTGACACTATCTGTAAAACACAACCTCTCTGAATGTAGCTTTTTCACAATAAAATGTTTCACTTCTCTGGCTTCATGCAGTCAGTAGTAGTGGTCATTCATTTGCTATTTTAGTAATTTCTATGTTTCTAAAATCTGGCAGTTGGCAAAAAAGATTAAAGCTATGAGATGTTGATGATCTACTTCCTATGGTATACAAATTGATTCTCTCATCCTTCATTTGCCTTTGTAGTGGCCTAGAGGAAGTCATTTTACCACACAGTGCTAGATACCTAATTCAGCATATTCCCCATTTCTGGAACAGGATCCCCTTACATATTAGCATAGTAATAACCTGGCACATTTTAAAATCAGACTGGATGACTGGAGCATACATTGTTACCTGGGATATGTGAGGAAAGTCTCCATAATGGGGGATGCAATCAATCTCGGGTCAGTGCTGTGTGATACGGCTTAGCTTCTCAGGGTCTCATTGGTTGTAGTTAGAACCTACAAACTATAACTAAGGGCTTCAGTACAGTGGTGGATAACCTTTAGAAGATGGCTGTACTACTTATAAAAATATTCATTCTAACCTTCTATATATATATATATATATATATATATATATATATATATATATATATATATATATATCTGGGTCTACCTTAGAACAACAAAACGCCACTTACCAGAAACATATATCACCAAGACAAAAACACAGACAGCACCAACACAGCAATGTCCCAGGACACTGACTAACCACTCCTGGTAAGTAACTGCTCGGCCATCCGACAGAAACACGTAAATGAAAAAAAAAACAAAACCACCCGTGTGGGGGCTTTTGCCCCCCACACCCCTCTATGTGGGAGGCTGTGCCCCCCACACCTCCCCTAACTAAATATACCAACTCCAAGATCGCATTACTTTGGGGGTAAGGGACAAAGTTCAACAGGATGGCCGAGCAATTCCTGGAGTGGTTAGTCGGTGTTCTGGGATGTCGGTGTGTTG
>NC_056730.1:381483489-381487391 GCF_019279795.1 Protopterus annectens
CTTCTTCTCTCTCTGTCTCTCCCTCTCTCTCTCTCTCTCTGTCTCTCTAACTCTTATGCTCTCCCTCTTTGCCTTGTTCTCTGAAAAAGCAGTAGTGTTTATTTCAAAATTCAGTGATATTTTGTTTTTTATAACTAGTAGTACAGGAAAGTTTGTACTGTTTATTTATTGAATCCGTATGCATTAATACTGCTGTATAGTTTTAATCTTGTTGATGTAACCTTGTGAAATCATGTACGTGTCTGCTCATGCAGTTGTGCATTGTATTTTGTTTTACATGTGCTATGGTTTAAATGAATCCTCTTTAGATTGACCCACCTCTCTGGTAATGCAGTAAGGTGTTTGCCCACCCTATCTTTTGTTTAGACTGACATCACTTTCCATTCTACTTACAGAATACAAGCACCAATCACTCATACTTTTATTTTAAATGTTAGATTGACAAAATGCAGATCACGGTTGAACTCTAGCAATGAGCCTTATGACAATTAAGATAATTATATGTTTTACGAGATGAGGGAATCTAAGTGGTTGCAGTTGAAGAAGGATGTATGTTGCAATTGTGTAGTGAATACCTGCATTCCCCCACCTTCACAATTCTGGTAATAGTAACTGGAGACAGAGGCACAGCACGTACTAGTTTTATTCTAAATGTTACTTTCCTTGTCAAAAAATCAGATACATGCAGCACATATTTAGGAATGTGAAACAAGGAAGCAATCAAACGTGCTTGTTTGAAAGCATATACTTTCAGGTTACAGTTCATATCTGATCTGCTGGTAAACTGCAGTCGAATTAGAAACTGGCTGCTCTTGTTTTACCGTTTTGTTGCTTTGAAGACTTTTACAGAGTGTTTGAGGATGAGACAGTTTAGCCTGGAAATTACTTTAATTAGAGTAATTTTTCAATTGCTGAGGGCAGGCTCTCTGGCCTGTTTCAAGGAAGTCTGTGTCATTTGTGTACTTACAATTATGGCATTTAGGATGCTTAAAAATGTAATCAGGCTACAAATAAAATGATAATAGTCATTAAACCAATACATGTGTGCAAACTAGTGAGTAAAAGTATAAGGCTGAAGTCTTAAACTAAGTCTCAGTGTGTGTGTGTGTGTGTGTGTGTGCGTGTGTGTGCGCGTGTGTGTGTGTGTGTGTGTGTGTGTGTGTGCGTGCGTGCGTGTGTGTGTGTGTGTGTGTGTGTGTGTGTGTGTGTGTGTGTGTGTGTGTGCATTTCTGTAAATTTAATAAGTGACAGCTAACCATTCATTCATTCTGTGAGACCTGCTTTATCCTGTTCAGAGCCTTTTCCTGCAGTCAACATGAATAATGCATAGAACTAGTCCTAGATATGCTAATAGACTCTCATAAAATATCTGTCTCTATCACACACACACACATACACACACACACACACACACACACACACACACACACACACACACACACACACACACACATACACACTCACTCATGTATGTCAGTTGATCTACCAACATATTTGGATATTGGTGGAAATGGACCACACAGTGAAGACCCACATGGTCACAAGAAGGAAGAGAAGACCCCAGCCATCAGCTATCTTCTTCACTCTGTCCAGGAGTCTGATATTAAGTGTGATTATCCCTTCCCACAGATCGACAGGCTATCAATACACCAAGATGCACTTGTATAATATATAGCTGACACAAATATATGATTTAGAAAATTAGGTTAGTCACATTCTGGGAGGACTGCCAGACAAGAAATGGAATACATTAAGAGCAAAAAGTCCTTATTTTAAGGAATTTATTAACATTCTATCTTTTCATATTTTTAGACCAATACTGACTATAAAAGGCTTCCTATTGAAATATCAACATTTGGAATGCCAAGTGCCAAAACTCCAAAAAAAAAAAAAAAAAAGACAGAAAACATGAAAGAAAAGAGAATTTCAAAAAATTGCTCTTCTCCTTTAAACTTCTTTTTGCACACCCCCCAAACTTAAGGTAGACATGCCTCGAAGAAAAAGGAATATTCTGAGAAATGGCATCTCACACTTAATATATATATATATATATATATATATATATATATATATATATATATATATATATATATATATATATATCTCATTCCTGGCATCTCACACTTAAAATATATATATATATATATATATATATATATATATATATATATATATATCAGTCCATTCTACTGGCCATTCAGTCTCCATATTTCAGGACTGGCTGTAGTAAGTATCAATATTTCAAATGCTTACCATTGAAATCACTCAAGAAAAAAAATTCTAGATATTATTGCAACTGAAGCACAGAGATTAATAAAAAAAGGCTGCTATATTAGAACCTTTGGGAAATTTGGATCATTATTCCATTCAGTTTGAACTCAATATGTCTCCACTGAAGGCACCTGTGACGACTATGCCCTGGCCCAGCAATCAAGGAGCCTCAATCCTCACCACTAACACCAGGGAGGTCGTCTCATAGAAGAGGAAAGGATAACTATGCACACAGTAAATTACAATTTCCCTTAAATGCACACAGAGATCACAGTCAGTCTGGGGCTGGTTGCTCCCTTTCTCTCCAGGTCCCCAATAAGACTCCCCACTGGCACAGCTAGCGGGTCCAGATCTCAGCCTAGCTGGCAAACTAACCTCCAGTACCCTCTCTGTCCAACTAGTGCTTTGTGTCCCTACCCAGGTAGCTGACACACCACACACACACTTTGAGAAGAGGTTATACAACCACACAGACCCTCCTTGGAAAAAGGCTGGCACAGGTTCTCCAACTGTGCCCCTTTACCCAGGCTATACAGTAGTAATTACTGCCACCACCAGCTAATAAATATCAGCTACTCAAAGGCCCTTAAAAAGGTGTCCAATTATTACTGTGCAATATTATTATCCAATGGTAGTATGACTAGCAGCCAAGGCTTACTTTAGAGTGGCCTATTACAATAACCTCTATAAACATGCAATGTACTCTAGAGGTTATCTCTGCACAAAGCAGCCATAGGTAGAAGGTTTTAAAAATATTTAATAATAAATAATTAAAACACAAGACAAAACTACTACACCACAGAGATATCTAAGAGTTCAGAGATCACATGGAAACTTAAAGGACAACCGCACCCTCAGACTCAAAAAACATATTAATTTCATCATGGTTTGATGTTTCCTACATTTTAGCAGCACTCTGAGACTATTTTGAGCTTTTTAGATATTTTTAGATGCAATTTCTGACTCTGACCACATGGGGTCTGGCATATTGGAAAAATTCAGACTGTTTACTCTGCCTCAAGTATCCCAGAATGCATTATTTGTCTCTCAAAAATTGCATCAGATCTGCCACTTTTTCCCTTAAGTTGCCATGACTTCATTGACTTAACAGGCATTCACTGCAGTCTTCAAATCCACTACTTTTTGTTAAATTGTTATCCTTTTTCAATGACCACTTGAAACACAAGCAGTGCAAATGCTACAGAACAGAACACAAAAGTGCATTTTCTAGCTCTTTCACTTTAGAAATGCTAAATTGCTTTCTTTTGTGAAGGCTGGAATCTAGCTCTTCAAGGAATCTACCCTCCCACTTCACACCTACCTTCCCTAGCTGTCAAAGAGCCAAGGGTAATTTGAGCCATTATCTGCATGTGATTGACAGCTCATCACAGCAGGTGACCAGACCAATGTATTGTTTGCTAGTCTGCCTTTTCCTCCATACAGTGGGAGACATTTTTTGTTGCACTACTCCTGTCAAATTTAAAACCAAGCAACATAGCACTGGCAATAGTTCCCTGCTTTGCAAAGCGTCAGTCTGCCACTTATTTTCCCTTCCTGTTTAAATAGCTAACAGATGATACACTATAAACAAATAATTTCAGACCTGCATGACAGCACCCACATGCTTTGAG